>NC_088415.1:16103502-16126002 GCF_034236695.1 Oncorhynchus nerka
TTTGCTTGTGTGTGTGTGTGTGTGTGTGTGTGTGTGTGTGTGTGTGTGTGTGTGTGTGTGTGTGTGTGTGTGTGTGTGTGTGTGTGTGTGTGTGTGTGTTGTGTGTGTTGTGTGTGTTGTGGCTGAGGGCATGTTCGGCAAGCCCTTCTGCCTGCGGCTCAAGCATAATGTCATCAGAGCCAGACGAACAAGCATGTATGACTGCGTGTATAAGTATGTAGGTGTGTATGTGTGTTTGTGTGTGTGAGCGTACAGTGTTTTAAAAAAGGCACAGCTGTCCACTGTGAGATGACACACCGTCATACTCAACACAACATGCTTCACTGGAGAGAGAGAGAGAAAGAGCGAGAGAGCGAGATAATTTGTAATGTTTATTTCACTATTGTATATTAATCTACCTCACTTGCTTTGAATATTTTTACATTTGTTTCCCGTGCCAATAAAGCCGCTTGAATTGAATTGAATTGAATTGCATTGAGAGACAGAGGAGAGGATTAGATTGAGAAAGAGTAATGAGTGATATAGAAATCAATATATAATACGGATATGTTTTTGAAGAAGGGATAGTGAGTGAGAGAGGAAGACAGAAGACAGAGAGAGGAAGAGATAGAGTGAGAGAGAGAGAGAGAGAGAGAATAACCAGACATGTGAGTGAACAACCAAGCTGGCCAATGAGACAGATCCAGAGAGAGAGAGAGAGAGAGAGAGAGAGAGAATAACCAGACATGTGAGTGAACAACCAAGCTGGCCAATGAGACAGATCCAGAGAGAGAGAGAGAGAGAGAGAGAGAATAACCAGACATGTGAGTGAACAACCAAGCTGGCCAATGAGACAGATCCAGAGAGAGAGAGAGAGAGAGAGAGAGAGAATAACCAGACATGTGAGTGAACAACCAAGCTGGCCAATGAGACAGATCCAGAGAGAGAGAGAGAGAGAGAGAGATACATATATATATAGAGAGAGAGACTCAGTCCAGTGCTGTTATTCCCAGGCTTGCTAGCTGGCAGTGGAGGCTACTGTTCTGTTCTGATCTCTCTGCTCTGATGGGGTTTACCACCCACAGAGTCAGGGCTTGGGGTCCTGAGGGCACTGAGTGCTTCTGTCGCTGATCCCTGACCCCATCTATTCCTCCCTCCCACTGGGCATTGCTCTACCATACCAAACCCTTACAACTTACCAACGTAGCTGTGGCTGCTAACGCATGCTATCCGACGGCTAAGGATCGAACCTCAAGGAGAAGGGTAACTGGACAGCTCATGGATTGCTAACAGATTGCTAATTGGAAGCTAACCAGAACTGAACCAGAAGCTACACAGACTTCTAATCAGGCTCTAACTGGACTGCTAAAGGATCAGTAACCAGCTTTCAGCCCCCTCCGCCGCTCTCCGCTCACCCAAGAACGACTGACCTGGCCAGGGGACAAGAGGCTAATATGACAGGTAAGAGAACCAGTGGAACAGATAACAGATACATGGAACACTGGAGCGTCAGCAGGGCTACTGTTAGAGGAAATCTGTCAACTCAATAACTCAACAGTGAGATTCTGTCTAATAACTATGTCGTGGCAATATTATCGTCACATTGTCATTATGTCTTTCTGTGTGTTGTGTGTGTCTGTGCGCATGTGTGCATGTTTGTGTGTGTGTGTGTGTGTGTGTGCGTGCGTGCGTGCGTTTGTGTGTGTGTGTGTGTGTGTGTGTGCGCGTGCGTGCGTGCGTGTGTGTGCGTGCGTTGTGTGTGTGTGTGTGTGTGTGTGTGTGTGTGTGTGTGTGTGTGTGTGTGTGTGTGTGTGTGTGTGTGTGTGTGTGTGTGTGTGTGTGTGCATGTTGAGTAAGTGGCGTAAAGTAACTAAGTTAAAATATGTTGAAGAAGTACTGAAGATGTTTTTTGTTCAGTACTTTACTATTTATATTTTTAACAACTTTTAACTTTTTAATCCACGACATTCTTAAAGACAATATGTACTTTTTACTCCATAAATTTTCCCTGACACCCAAAAGTACTCACTACATTTTGAATTCTCAGGCAGGACAGCAATATGGTCGAATTCCCACACCTATAAATATAACGTGTTGTCATCCCTTCTGCCTCTGATCTGGCGGACTCACTAAACACAAACACTGATCTGAGTGTTGGAGTGTGCCCCTGAATGTCCATAAATTCTTTATAAAACAAGAAAATCGTACCATCTGGTTTGCTTAATATAAGGAATTTGATGTAAAATATACTTTTTAGTATGAAAATGTAGTATTTTTTCCACCACTGTACTTAAGTGCATTTAAAACCAGATACTTTTAGACTTTTACCCAAGTAGTATTTTACTCAAGTATGGCAATGGAGTACTTTTTCCACCACTGGTAAGTCATGTGGTACATGACATTCATGTGAGTCATTTGTGCTTTACCTGAGGCGTTGGTTGGTACCCTCCTCCAAGTTCACAAATAATTACCCTCTCTGACAAGCTCTCTGCACAGCTGGAGAGAGAGACCACGACATCACACTCATACCTCCCCTTTCACCTTGTCTGATACTATTACAACTCAACTCTGGTGTCTATGAGGAGTGTTGCCAGGCTGCTCTCAGAGTATCACATCTACCCACCGTATCCCCTCTCAGATCCTGACACTATAAATATCACTATGTCCCAGACCAAATAGACACAGGAAGTTATTTCAATGAGGCCCGCAGAGGATCAAATACCCAATATCTGGTGTGTGTGTGTGGTTGTGTGTGTGTGTGTGTGTGTGTGTCAGACCTTGGGAAGAAGATATGTATCTCTTCTTTGAACTAGAGAAACCTTCAGATTTAAAGAGTTAAATATTTATGGTTGTTTCACAATTGACTATAAAGTGTGACTGTAAAGTTGTTTGTGTGAATAGGTGTGTATCTGATCTCTCTGATCTCTGATCTCTGATCTCTCTCTCTCTCTCTCTCTCTCTCTCTCCAGCTGTTGTAGCAGTATCTATCCTCCTCTCCCTCCTCCTCCCTCTATCTCTCTCCTGTCCTAAGGGTTGTGTCTGTGACGGCCGGACGAAAGTCGTCGACTGCCGAGGGCGGGGCTTATATGACATCCCTCGCCATCTCCAACCCGACACTCTAGAACTCCATCTCCAAGACAACCGTATCCGAGGGCTGGGTTCCATGGCATTCCGAGACACGCCCCTCCTGCGTGTTTTGGACCTATCCAATAACTCCATCACGTCTGTGTCTCCCTCTACACTACTCGGTCTGAGAGGGCTACAACGTCTCAGTCTGGCCAGTAACGCCCTAAGAGAACTGGACAGAAGACTGCTAGGGCCAATACGATCTCTATCACACCTAGATCTGTCCCACAACAGGTACCCATACAATCTCTATGAGATGATAAATATATTGTACCCAATCACTCTCCCACCTCCACCAGTTGTATCATTGACCTCCTCCATCTCTGTTCTGTGCCCAGTCTGACGGGTCTGCCTGGTGCTATGGGGGAGAGCCTGAGGAACCTGTCTCAGCTAGGGCTAGCCCACAACAGGCTGCAGCGGCTGGACAAGTCCCTACTGGAGAACCTGGAGGGCCTGGGTCATCTAAGCCTGAAAGGGAACCCCTGGAGGTGTGACTGCCAGGTCATAGGCCTCAAACTGTGGCTGGAGACCTTCCTCTTCAGAGGTGAGGACGGATGGATGGATGGATGGGGGCCAGTTGAGTCATGTGGATGGGGTGTAAGCAGCCTGTGAACTAGTTACAACCAATGGCATAAGTACAGTTTCACAGTTCCAGAGTTATACCAGCTACCCTCAAAGCTGGCAACACATGTCACCATCACTCACTGCTTACAAAATACGCTGTTGACCTCTACTGAGAATGAGGACAGGGACAATGCATGTGCACATACGTACGGTACACATACCCACACCGACTCTGAGCCAAAAACCCCATTATGCAAATCTGTAATCAAAACATATAATACCCCTCCTCCAGTGCCACATTGCGGATTAAGCTAAAACTGTCGTCCAATTAGCAAAGAGAGTGTGTGTGCACCCATGTGAATGTGTGTGTGGTTTATCATGTTATTTTTATCAGATAAGTAATGTCTGGGTAATGTAATGTCACAGCTGATCCCTGTGGTGCCACAGTCTGGACCCAGCAACAGGAATGTGGCTGAATACAGATGTAGGATCATAATTTGATAACCCTGTTACAGGAAAGCTTTTATGCAATGATGGAATTGTAAAACTCCTCGTGTATTTGAGGTTTAAAAAGTCTTTTGAAGTTTGAAATTTCCACTTTGAAATGTCAGACTTGATTTTTCTTTATGAAAAAAATATAGCAATCCAAACGAAAACAACTATTATTACAATCCACATTATAATTCACATTTCCAGTTGCTGTAGGATTATTTCCTACTGTAGCAAACTGGCTCAAATCAAGATCCTACATCAGTATGAGCATGCTAACTACTGGTGAGAGAACAGAGGGGAGGAGGTGAGAGGGGAACTTTGTTTGGTTATTCCTCCTCATGTAATGGCTGGTGTAGTGTGAATGTGTGACTGTAGCATTAACATGTGTGGGGGCGGGATGAATGTAACTGTCAGTCTGCTGAGCTAATGGACAGATGCATTATAAACAGAGGAATAAAAAGATGAGCATGGTTATGAATTCCTACAATCAGTTCAGAACGCATCGTCGCCATCTCTCAGATGCAGATGAATTAAGATCAGGCCTAACGAATGAATGTAATAATCATGATGTAAAATCATAAGGAAAAAACTGCTGACCATCCCTGTCAGAAAGCTAAACACACAAACACAACACACACATCAGAGGACATGTGTGGCTAAGTACAAATGCTGTCACACACTCAACCTACATACAACTCATTTCCCTTTGCAAAGGCCATCCAATCTGAAAGTTATAATAACATAATTATAAAGTTATAATATAATGAGTACATCTACAGAGAGAGAGAGAGAGAGAGAGAGAGAGAGAGCAGGATATATATATATATATATAGAGAGAGAGAGAGAGAGAGAGAGAGAGAGAGCAGGATATATATAGAGAGAGAGAGAGAGAGAGAGAGAGAGAGCAGGATATATATATATATAGAGAGAGAGAGACAGAGAGAGAGAGAGAGAGAGACAGAGAGAGAGGAGACAGGCTATGAAGCTGCCTGAAGGATCCAGCTAGCCATACAGGCTATGTCACAGTGTGCCATCACAGCAGCAAGATTTGTGACCTGTTGCAACGAGAAAAGGGCAACCAGTGAAGAACAAACACCATTGTAAATACAACCCATATTTATGCTTATTTATTTTATCTTGTCCTTTAACCATTTGTACTTTGTTAAAACACTGTATATATATAATATGACATTTGTAATGTCTTTATTGTTTTGAAACTTCTGTATGTGTAATGTTTACTGTTCATTTTTGTTTTTCACTATATATTCACTTTATATATTATCTACCTCACTTGCTTTGGCAATGTTAACACATGTTTCCCATGCCAATAAACACCTTGAATTGAATTGAATTGAGAGAGACAGAGAGAGAGAGAGAGAGGGGGGAAGAGAGAGAGAGAGAGAGAGAGAGAGAGTAGGAGAGAGAGAGAGAGAGAGAGAGGTGGAGGAAGAGAGAGAGAGAGAGAGAGAGAGAGTAGAGAGAGAGAGAGAGAGAGACAGAGAGAGAGAGAGGAGGAGAGAGAGAGAGAGAGGGAGAGAGTAGGAGAGAGAGAGATGGAGAGAGAGAGAGAGAGAGAGAGAGAGAGAGAGAGAGAGAGAGAGAAGGTTATATCCTGACTATTAACTTGTCTACCATGCTCTTTACTGCCTCATATTTGAATATTCAGTCAGAATCAGGACACACTCGTTAACTCGGGCCATTTAATCTAAAAAATAAATTACCATCTCAGATCTCAGGTAGCCTTATTCAGGTCAGTGCTAGCTACTGTGATTAAAGGTAATTGTGACAGGAAGTTAGACTGAAGTCAGACATAGCATGTGTCACAGGGGGGTATTGCATGGCTGTTCTCAACAAGTGACAACACACGGACATAGAGTCAGTCATCACACTTGTACTGCCTGTTTACTCCTTCGCATTCGGACCATAGCATGGAAAACACCTGCAGCAGTGGTATTTTATATAGCAGAAAGGTTTAAGGCTTGAAGCGAACATTCAGGGTTTCTATTGATATAAGAACCTCCCTCCCTCTCACCACCGTCTCACTCTCTCTCCATTTCCAGGTGGAGTGGTAGATGAGGTCTCCTGCTCCAAACCAGAGGAGATGAAGGACAAAGATCTCCAGAATGTTCCCTACCAGCTCTTCCATTCCTGCATGACCACCAGCTACAACTACCTGTTCTCCAACATACACCACCTGGAGTCTGACAGGTCCAACAGGGGTCACACCCACGGCAACACACACGGCAATGGCAACCCGCACGGCCCCCTGGGAATGGGGGAGGGGTATGGAGGAGGGGGAAGTGGTCTCCCTGAGTGCGAGCCCAAGCAGAGACCTCGCCCGGTGAACCTGCGTCATGCCATCGCCACGGTGATCGTGACTGGTGTGGTGTGTGGCATCGTGTTGATGATGATGCTGGCTGCAGCGGTGTACGGCTGTGCCTACGCCGCCCTCATGGCCAAGTACCAGCGGGAGCTGAAGAAGAGTGAGGAGACGAGTAAGGGCGATCACGGCAGCGCGGACGAGAAGGAACCACTGGAGAACGCTATCGCCTAGACGATGGGATTGAGTGAACTGTGAACTTTAACCCACAAACTTTGAATCTGTAACTTTGAACCCTGTACCTGAAACTACTGTCATAGGTGTGTGTGTGTGTGTGTGTGTGTGTGTGTGTGTGTGTGTGTGTGTGTGTGCCCTGACTTAAAACTCAAATCTTCAGCTTAAACTTTAACCTCTAGTCCCATGGACTAAACTGGGACCTGACCCAAAACCCATCATTCATACCTGGTCTACACCTTAACCAGAGGACAGGACAGCACATATCAACTGCTGCTGGAGAAAGCCATTGCCTGTGACAGGTTTTGTTGGTATCAATAGTTCATCTCATAGTGAAAGTTGTAATGTTATTTTCCAACACAAACCCCCATGTTGTCCCAAAACTACTAAATGCAAATAAGAGAATTACAGACCATATCTACTGAGAGTTGAAATCAGTACAAAGTTAGCACTTCAGAAGGGAAAGAGAGAAAGGGAGCTAGAAACGTCTTGTGCAGTATTTACCTCTCTTACATAACTCCTTTACTTTACAGTGATTGAACATGTTGTAATGTATCTCTCTGGATGATAAACAGGGAAGAGTGTTGTGGTGTGGAGCGGAGCGGAGGTACATCAGGTGCTGTGAATAGAAACTGGGCAAGACACAAATCTCTAGATCTCTGTGTCTGGGGACTCCCAAATATATCACAACATATCAATTCCATTTCCTCTGAGGGTAGTAAAAATGGATAAAAAACATGTTGATAAATGTTTTGTTTGTTGATAGTGTAAAATGTTATCTTCTGAATAATTAGTAGTTTGATTTATGTTTTTTTTTTGTAGCTATTGTCCATATCTTTTGATTCTGTCTAATTTTGAAGTGCAGATTCTTAGTAGGCAGCTATAATGTGTGTGCTTTTTAACATTTATTTAACCTTTATTTAACCAGGAAAATACCCTTTAGGTAAGAAACCTCTTTTGGGAGGGTGACCTGGCCAAGAGGTGTGTGTGTGCGTGCGTGAGTGAGTGTGTGTGTGCGTGTCTGTGTGTTTGTGCGCGTGTGTGTGCGTGTGTGCGCGTGTGTGTGCGTGTGTGTGTGTGTGTGTGTGTGCGTGTGCGTGTGCGCTGAAGGAGAAAATATGCATATTTTCCTTAATGTCTGGAAGATGGATGATTCTACAAGCAATAATGAAACAAAACTCAAATAAGATGAACAACATGGGTTGAGTCTTTTCATTCACACACACACACACACACACACACACACACACACACACACACACACACACACACACACACACACACACACACACACACACACACACACACACACACACACACACACACACAGTGTTGGGGATGACATAATTGGACAGAGAGCTATTGTGGCCTGCATCATGAATTACACTGCACAGTGATGGAGCCGGAGGGGGATGTGTGTGGAAATGGGAATGTGTTTCAATGTGTACGTGTGTATGTGTGTGTGTCATCATGCTTGCGTGTGACAGAGACAGAGAGAAACAGTCAAAGTCACCTCCAACCTATTTCTGTGAAACTCACAGGACCCTAAAAGGCTATCAGTCCATATGACCCTGTGAGTGTGTGTTCCACACGAGGAAACACATCCGTGTTCTAGAAGCTGCCTGAAGGATCCAGCTAGCCATACAGTAAAGACCCTCCAACCAGAGACTGTGCACACACACACACACACACACACACGCACGCACACACACACACACACACACACACACACACACACACACACACACACACACACACACACGCACACACACACACACACACACACACACACACCACACACACAAACACACGCTATGAGTCAGAGATGTCTGCAGTGCCCAGGATGTGTGAAGTCACTGGGCTGTCGTGTTAAGTTATAGCATATTAGCCTATTCATGAAGCTCAGGCCAACTGGAGCAGAGAGGAAAACTGGCCCTAACCGGCCTATACTGAATTACCATTAGGCTGCATCTCCAGTCCAAACATCATTACATGCCCTCTTCAATCTGAGCAGCACAATTATCATTACTGCTCATCAGTACCTACGTAATATAGAGGCTGTCCTCACCGCTGTTACACTGAGTCATAATAATCTCCCTTTTCACAGTGTGTTACTACTGTCTTACTACTGTGTTACTGCTATGTGTTTGTTGAGTTGAATTATTTTGCTGATGAGCTGATCACTGCTATTGGTCATACTATTTCCACTGAGAAGACAGTTCTACTGTATGTAGAATGGTGTGTGTGTGTGTGTGTGTGTGTGTGTGTGTGTGTGTGTGTGTGTGTGTGTGTGTGTGTGTGTGTGTGTGTGTGTGTGTGTGTGTGTGTGTGTGCGTGTGTGCGTGTATGTGTGTGAGCGTGGTGGCACTGCACAGACTCTCCATCTCTCTCCTTCTGCTTCAGCACACTGTCGTTTCCCCCAGGCCAACGCTACCCACAATGCACCACTCGCATGTCATCGCATTCAGACACCGTGAAATCATCTTCTCTCCTTCTGCCCTCTTTTCTTCCTTCTCACTCTGTCTCTCTCTCTATTCTCCTCTCAGTATCTTTCTCTCATTCTATCTTTTTGTATAGTCTCCTGTCTAAACTACTTTGTCTCTCTCCATCTCTATTATCCGCTCATCCTCTCTCTATCATATAAAGTATCTCTCTACTGTCCTCCTCCCCCTCTTCCCTCTTTTCTCTCTAAACCCTTTCTTGTCTTACCTTTCTTTTCTTGCACTTGATGTCTTTGCAACCATCTTTAAATCACTATCACGCTTTCTGTTTCAGAACATCAGTCTAGTCTGGACAGGAATGGTGTCCTGCTGTTGTTTCAAAACCCAGAGATGAGCTCCATACCGCCCCCTTGTGTCCGATGCAGGGGGTTGATACTGTATGTGGTAAAGCACAGATAGATAGAACATGTTGCACTATAAATCAACTCTCCCTCAAACACAGTGAAGCTGATCTAGGGCCTGCTAGATCATCCCAGTGATGAGGAGATTGTCTAAATTGCTGCACATGTTTTGACAGAATAAGATTACCCATAATCCCAGGACACAATGACACTGAGCGTTACAGAAGAGGTTGTGTGTGCGTGTGCGTGTGTGTGTGCGTGCATGCGCGTCCATCCTTCAGTTCTATATCATTACCCAAAGGAGGGCTTTCTACAACACCGGTATATTCCTGCTTAGGGAGAGGTGGGTAATGATGTCATGGAACAGAAATATCCTCCATTAGACATCTTTTATCCTCATTTAATACGCCAAAGGGAAGAACACATTATGTTGAAATAGAGTGTGAGAGTTGCTCTGTATGAGAGTTGCTCTGTGTGAGAGTTGCTCTGTATGAGAGTTGCTCTGTATGAGAGTTCCTCGGTATGAGAGTTGCTCTGTATGAGAGTTGCTCTGTATGAGAGTTCCTCTGTATGAGAGTTCCTCTGTATGAGAGTTCCTCTGTATGAGAGTTCCTCGGTATGAGAGTTCCTCTGTATGAGAGTTCCTCGGTATGAGAGTTCCTCTGTATGAGAGTTCCTCGGTATGAGAGTTCCTCTGTATGAGAGTTCCTCTGTATGAGAGTTCCTCGGTATGAGAGTTCCTCGGTATGAGAGTTCCTCTGTATGAGAGTTCCTCTGTATGAGAGTTCCTCGGTATGAGAGTTCCTCTGTATGAGAGTTCCTCTGTATGAGAGTTCCTCGGTATGAGAGTTCCTCGGTATGAGAGTTCCTCTGTATGAGAGTTCCTCTGTATGAGAGTTCCTCTGTATGAGAGTTCCTCTGTATGAGAGTTCCTCTGTATGAGAGTTCCTCTGTATGAGAGTTCCTGTATGAGAGTTCCTCTGTATGAGAGTTCCTCTGTATGAGAGTTCCTCTGTATGAGAGTTCCTCTGTATGAGAGTTCCTCGGTATGAGAGTTCCTCGGTATGAGAGTTCCTCGGTATGAGAGTTCCTCTGTATGAGAGTTCCTCTGTATGAGAGTTCCTCGGTATGAGAGTTCCTCTGTATGAGAGTTCCTCTGTATGAGAGTTCCTCGGTATGAGAGTTCCTCTGTATGAGAGTTCCTCTGTATGAGAGTTCCTCGGTATGAGAGTTCCTCGGTATGAGAGTTCCTCTGTATGAGAGTTCCTCGGTATGAGAGTTCCTCTGTATGAGAGTTCCTCTGTATGAGAGTTCCTCTGTATGAGAGTTCCTCGGTATGAGAGTTCCTCGGTATGAGAGTTCCTCTGTATGAGAGTTCCTCTGTATGAGAGTTCCTCTGTATGAGAGTTGCTCTGAAGGGAGTCTTCAAGGAGGTGAAGCTCAGACCTACAACAGCCTTTTCCTTCTCTCTCGAGTCCTCTTACACATAAACACACACACACATTACCCTTACACACAAACACACACACATTCCCCTAACACATACACACACACATTCCCCTAACACACAAACACACACACATTCCCCTAACACATACACACACACATTCCCCTAACACACCAACACACATTCCCCTAACACAAAAACACACACACATTCCCCCACACACACACACATTCCCCACACACACACACACACATTCCCCACACACACACACACACACACACACACACACACACACACACACACACACACACACACACACACACACACACACACACACACACACACACACACACACACACACACACACACACACACACACACACACACACACACACACACACACACGGACACACAAAGACTACCCTAACACATTAACACACATTCCCCTAACACAAACACACACATTCTCCTAACATATAAACACACACCTTGAAAATATGGAGAGTGGTACTCAGTGATGTGTTGGATTTGCCACAAACATAACACTTTGTATTCAGGACAAAAAGTGAATTGCTTTGTCAAATGTTTTTGAAGAATTACTTTAGTGCATGTTTCTGAATATTTGTACTATGTACAGGCTTCCTTCTTTTCACTCTGTCATTTAGGTTAGTATTGTGGAGTAACTACAGTGTTGTTGATCCAACCTCAGTTTTCTCCTATCACAGCCATTAAACTCTAACTGTCATAACAAAGGGCTTGAATACGTATTACAGTTTTTTCCAACTGCTTACACACAAAATATTTTAATGTCACATGATTTTTGAAACCTCTCACTCAAAGTGCAAAACTACACACCAAATATCCAAAACCATAAGCTATTTCTCATTCTTTGACTCTGTTGTCAATTGCATAAAACACTTTTTTCAAAACACTACACACAATTCTCTACCTAAAACACAAAAATCTAACAGGAAGGGACTTGCTTTCCTTTTCCAAACACAACCAATTAAAATGCTACACTTACTCACCAGGTCACACACACACTCCTCACATGTGCAAACACTAATAGCATAACTGATCACTAACCAATCACTGCTTTACTGTAGTATAGGCCTATAATAATAGACAGTAACAGCAGTATACTGTAGGTAGGGATAAAGTGACTAGACAACATGATAGATAATAAACAGTAACAGCAGTATACTGTAGGTAGGGATAAAGGGTAGATAATAGACAGTAACAGCAGTATACTGTAGGTAGGGGTAAAGGATAGATAATAGACAGTAGCAGCAGTATACTGTAGGTAGGGGTAAAGGATAGATAATAGACAGTAGCAGCAGTATACTGTAGGTAGGGGTAAAGGATAGATAATAGACAGTAGCAGCAGTATACTGTAGGTAGGGGTAAAGGATAGATAATAGACGGTAGCAGCAGTATACTGTAGGTAGGGATAAAGGATAGATAATAGACAGTAGCAGCAGTATACTGTAGGTAGGGATAAAGGATAGATAATAGACAGTAGCAGGAGTATACTGTAGGTAGGGATAAAGGACAGATAATAGACAGTAGCAGCAGTATACTGTAGGTAGGGATAAAGGATAGATAATAGACAGTAGCAGCAGTATACTGTAGGTAGGGATAAAGTGACTAGACAACATGATAGATAATAAACAGTAACAGCAGAATACTGTAGGTAGGGGTAAAGGAGAGATAATAGACAGTAACAGCAGTATACTGTAGGTAGGGGTAAAGGGTAGATAATAGACAGTAGCAGCAGTATACTGTAGGTAGGGATAAAGGATAGATAATAGACAGTAGCAGCAGTATACTGTAGGTAGGGATAAAGTGACTAGACAACATGATAGATAATAGACAGTAGCAGCAGTATACTGTAGGTAGGGATAAAGGATAGATAATAGACAGTAGCAGCAGTATACTGTAGGTAGGGATAAAGGATAGATAATAGACAGTAGCAGGAGTATACTGTAGGTAGGGATAAAGGACAGATAATAGACAATAGCAGCAGTATACTGTAGGTAGGGGTAAAGGATAGATAATAGACAGTAACAGCAGTATACTGTAGGTAGGGGTAAAGGATAGATAATAGACAGTAGCAGGAGTATACTGTAGGTAGGGATAAAGGACAGATAATAGACAGTAGCAGCAGTATACTGTAGGTAGGGATAAAGGATAGATAATAGACAGTAACAGCAGTATACTGTAGGTAGGGATAAAGGATAGATAATAGACAGTAACTGCAGTATACTGTAGGTAGGATAAAGGATAGATAATAGACAGTAGCAGCAGTATACTGTAGGTAGGGATAAAGGATAGATAATAGACAGTAGCAGCAGTATACTGTAGGTAGGGATAAAGGATAGATAATAGACAGTAGCAGCAGTATACTGTAGGTAGGGATAAAGTGACTAGACAACATGATAGATAATAGACAGTAGCAGCAGTATACTGTAGGTACGGATAAAGGATAGATAATAGACAGTAACAGCAGTATACTGTAGGTAGGGATAAAGGATAGATAATAGACAGTAGCAGCAGTATACTGTAGGTAGGGATAAAGTGACTAGACAACATGATAGATAATAGACAGTAGCAGCAGTATACTGTAGGTAGGGGTAAAGGGTAGATAATAGACAGTAGCAGCAGTATACTGTAGGTAGGGATAAAGGATAGATAATAGACAGTAACAGCAGTATACTGTAGGTAGGGATAAAGGATAGATAATAGACAGTAACAGCAGTATACTGTAGGTAGGGATAAAGGATAGATAATAGACAGTAGCAGCAGTATACTGTAGGTAGGGGTAAAGTGACTAGACAACATGATAGATAATAGACAGTAGCAGCAGTATACTGTAGGTAGGGATAAAGGACAGATAATAGACAGTAACAGCAGTATACTGTAGGTAGGGGTAAAGAACAGATAATAGACAGTAACAGCAGTATACTGTAGGTAGGGGTAAAGGATAGATAATAGACAGTAACAGCAGTATACTGTAGGTAGGGATAAAGGACAGATAATAGACAGTAGCAGCAGTATACTGTAGGTAGGGGTAAAGGGTAGATAATAGACAGTAGCAGCAGTATACTGTAGGTAGGGATAAAGGATAGATAATAGACAGTAGCAGCAGTATACTGTAGGTAGGGGTAAAGGGTAGATAATAGACAGTAACAGCAGTATACTGTAGGTAGGGTTAAAGGATAGATAATAGACAGTAACAGCAGTATACTGTAGGTAGGGGTAAAGGATAGATAATAGACAGTAGCAGCAGTATACTGTAGGTAGGGGTAAAGGATAGATAATAGACAGTAACAGCAGTATACTGTAGGTAGGGGTAAAGGATAGATAATAAACAGTAACAGCAGTATACTGTATTTAGGGGTAAAGGGTAGATAATAGACAGTAGCAGCAGTATACTGTAGGTAGGGGTAAAGGGTAGATAATAGACAGTAGCAGCAGTATACTGTAGGTAGGGGTAAAGGGTAGATAATAGACAGTAGCAGCAGTATACTGTAGGTAGGGATAAAGGATAGATAATAGACAGTAGGATAAAGGATAGCAGACATACAGCAGTATACTGTAGGTAGGGATAAAGTGACTAGACAACATGATAGATAATAAACAGTAACAGCAGTATACTGTAGGTAGGGGTAAAGGGTAGATAATAGACAGTAGCAGCAGTATACTGTAGGTAGGGGTAAAGGGTAGATAATAAACAGTAACAGCAGTATACTGTAGGTAGGGGTAAAGGGTAGATAATAGACAGTAGCAGCAGTATACTGTAGGTAGGGATAAAGGATAGATAATAGACAGTAGCAGCAGTATACTGTAGGTAGGGGTAAAGGATAGATAATAGACAGTAGCAGCAGTATACTGTAGGTAGGGATAAAGGATAGATAATAGACAGTAACAGCAGTATACTGTAGGTAGGGATAAAGGATAGATAATAGACAGTAGCAGCAGTATACTGTAGGTAGGGATAAAGTGACTAGTGACTATTTTGAGCCTGTAATCGAACCCACAAATGCTGATGCTCCAGATACTCAACTAGTCTAAAGATGGCCAGTTTTATTGCTTCTTTAATCAGGACAAATCAAATCAAATGTTATTTGTCACATGCGCTGAATACAACAAGTGTAGACTTCACCATGAAATGCTTACTGACAAGCCTTTAACCAACAGTGCAGATCAAGAAGAAAATATTTACCAAGTAGACTACAATAAAAAGTAGTAATAAAAGTAACAAATCAAATCAAATCAAATTGTATTTGTCACATACACATGGTTAGCAGATGTTAATGCGAGTGTAGCGAAATGCTTGTGCTTCTAGTTCCGACAATGCAGTGATAACCAACAAGTAATCTAACTAACAATTCCAAAACTACTGTCTTATACACAGTGTAAGGGGATAAGGAATATGTACATAAGGATATATGAATGAGTGATGGTACAGAGCAGCATACAGTAGATGGTATCGAGTACAGTATATACATATGAGATGAGTATGTAGACAAAGTAAACAAAGTGGCATAGTTAAAGTGGCTAGTGATACATGTATTACATAAGGATGCAGTCGATGATGTAGAGTACAGTATATACGTATGCATATGAGATGAATAATGTAGGGTAAGTAACATTATATAAGGTAGCATTGTTTAAAGTGGCTAGTGATATATTTACATCATTTCCCATCAATTCCCATTATTAAAGTGGCTGGAGTTGGGTCAGTGTCAATGACAGTGTGTTGGCAGCAGCCACTCAATGTTAGTGGTGGCTGTTTAACAGTCTGATGGCCTTGAGATAGAAGCTGTTTTTCAGTCTCTCGGTCCCAGCTTTGATGCACCTGTACTGACCTCGCCTTCTGGATGATAGCGGGGTGAACAGGCAGTGGTTCGGGTGGTTGATGTCCTTGATGATCTTTATGGCCTTCCTGTAACATCGGGTGGTGTAGGTGTCCTGGAGGGCAGGTAGTTTGCCCCCGGTGATGCGTTGTGCAGACCTCACTACCCTCTGGAGAGCCTTACGGTTGAGGGCGGAGCAGTTGCCGTACCAGGCGGTGATACAGCCCGCCAGGATGCTCTCGATTGTGCATCTGTAGAAGTTTGTGAGTGCTTTTGGTGACAAGCCGAATTTCTTCAGCCTCCTGAGGTTGAAGAGGCGCTGCTGCGCCTTCTTCACGACGCTGTCAGTGTGAGTGGACCAATTCAGTTTGTCTGTGATGTGTATGCCGAGGAACTTAAAACTTGCTACCCTCTCCACTACTGTTCCATCGATGTGGATAGGGGGGGTGTTCCCTCTGCTGTTTCCTGAAGTCCACAATCATCTCCTTAGTTTTGTTGACGTTGAGTGTGAGGTTATTTTCCTGACACAATAACACAATAACAATAACAAGGTTATATACAGAGGGCACCGGTACTGAGTCAGTGTGGAAGCTATATACAGGGGGCACCGGTACTGAGTCAGTGTGGAAGCTATATACAGGGGGCACCGGTACTGAGTCAGTGTGGAAGCTATATACAGGGGCACCGGTACTGAGTCAGTGTGGAAGCTATATACAGGGGCACCGGTACTGAGTCAGTGTGGAAGCTATATACAGGGGGCACCGGTACTGAGTCAGTGTGGAAGCTATATACAGGGGGCACCGGTACTGAGTCAGTGTGGAAGCTATATACAGGGGGCACCGGTACTGAGTCAGTGTGGAAGCTATATACAGGGGGCACCGGTACTGAGTCAGTGTGGAAGCTATATACAGGGGGCACCGGTACTGAGTCAGTGTGGAAGCTATATACAGGGGGCACCGGTACCGAGTCAGTGTGGAGGCTATATACAGGGGGTACCGGTACCGAGTCAGTGTGGAAGCTATATACAGGGGGCACCGGTACCGAGTCAGTGTGGAAGCTATATACAGGGGGCACCGGTACCGAGTCAGTGTGGAGGGGTACAGGCTAGTTGAGGTAATCTGTACATGTAGTTGGGGACAAAGTGACTATGCATAGTAACAAACAAACACAGAGTGTACAAAAGGGAGGGAGGGGGTCAATATAAATTGTCCGGTGACGATTTTATGAACTGTTCAGCAGTCTTATGGCTTGGGGGTAGAAGCTGTTGAGGAGCCTTTTGGTCCCAGACTTGGTGTTCCGGCACCGCTTGCCGTGCAGTAGCAGACAAAACAGTCTATAACTTGGGTGACTGGAGTCTCTGAATATTTTATGGGCTTTCCTCTGACACCGCCTATTATATAGGTCCTGGATGGCAGGAGGCTTGGCCACACTGCCAGTTGTTTGACCTCCTCCCTATAGGCCATCTCATTGTTGTCGGTGATCAAGCCTACCACTGTTGTGTCGTCAGCAAACTTAATGATGGTGTTGATGTCGTGTTTGGCCACGCAGTCGCGGGTGAACAGGGAAAACAAGAGGGGACTAAGTACACACCCCTGAGGGTCCCAATGTTAAGGATCAGCGTGGCAGACGTGTTGTTGCCTACTCTTACCACCTGGGGGCGGCCTGTCAGATAGTCCAGGATCCAGTTGCAGTGGGAGGTGTTTAGTCCCAGGGTCCTTAGCTTAGTGATGAGCTTCGTGGGCACTATGGTGTTGAACGCTGAGCTGTAGTCAATGAACAGCATTCTCACATAGGTGTTCCTTTTGTCCAGGTGAGAAAGGGCAGTGTGGAGTGTGATTAAGATTGTGTCATCTGTGGATCTGTTGGGGCGGTATGGGAATTGGAGTGGGTCTAGGGTGTCCGGGCGGAGGCTGTTGATGTGAGCCATGACCCGCCTTTCAAAGCACTTCATGGCTACCGACGTGAGTGCACAGGGCGATAATCATTTAGGCAGGTTACCTTTTCTTCCTTGGGCATAGGGACTATGGTGGTCTGCTTGAAATATGTAGGTATTACAGACTCAGTCAGGGAGAGGTTGAAAATGTCAGTGAAGAAATGTCAGTGAAGACACTTGCATGCTTTGAGTACATGTCCTGGTAATCTGTCTGGTCCAGCGGCTTTGTGAATGTTGACCTGTTTAAAGGTCTTGTTCACATCAGCTACCGAGAGCATTACCACACAGTCATCCAGTACAGCTGGTGCTCTCAGGCATGCTTCAGTGTTGCTTGCCTCGAAGCGAGTATAAAAGGCATTTAGCTCGTCTGGTAGTCCCGTGTCACTGGGCAGCTCACGTCTGGGTTTCCCTTTGTTGTCCGTAATAGTTTTCAAGCCCTGCTACATTCGACGAGTGTCAGAGCCGGTGTAGTAGGATTCAATCTTAATCCTGTATTGACGCTTTGCAAATTTGACAGTTTTCAGCTGTGGTAACATAATTGCAAAATGGTTTTCTAATGACCAATTATCTTTTTAAAATGATAAACTTGGATTAGCTAACACAACATGCCATTGGAACACAGGAGTGATGGTTGCTGATAATAGGCCTTTTACGCCTATGTCGGTATTCAATAACAAATCTGCTGTTTCCAGCTAAAATAGTCATTTACAGCATGAACAATATTTACACTGTATTTCTGATCAATTTGATGTTATTTTAATAGACAAAAATGTGCTGTTCTTTCAAAAACAAGGATATTTCTAAGTGACCCCAAACTTTTGAATGGTAGTGTATGTAAATGTGATATTTCAATCTTTTTTAAAATCTAAAAACCTGTTTTTGCTTTGTCATTATGGGTTATTGCGTGTTGATTGATGAGGGGAAAAAAACGTTGAATACATTTTAGAATAAGGCTGTAAAAGGCAATGGGTCTGAATTCTTTCTGAATGCACTGTACATGGGTCCCGTAAATTTCTCAAATTTTCAGTAAATTAAAATCTCCTGGGTCACGTTGTCCAGCGCCACACTTCCCAAAGTAAACTTTCCCTGACACACACACACACACACACACACGCACACACACACACACACACACACACACACACACACACACACACACACACACACACACAACAGTCCTCCTCCATAGCCAGCTATGTGCAGAAGTAAGGCCAAAGGTTGACCTTCAACCTTGCCTGAGGCTAGAGGGGAGCAAGATGACACACTATCCAGATCAACAGAGTCTGAGTGAGTGTGTGAAGGAGAAGGCACCATCGAGGAGAGTGTGTGTGTGAGAGAGAGTGTTGTGTGCTAGATGCAGAATGTGTGCGTGTCCAGAGCTCAGTGTGTTTGTGTTTGTGTCTGTGTGTATGTGTGTGTTTTGATGGAGTTAAATCAACTCACCGGCAGCAATGGGTGATTTTCTTTCGTCCAGTAGCTGAATGGCAGTGCTGGCCAACACTACACTATTATTGTCCTTCCCTAGGACACATACAGAACACACACCATCAGTCTCCTTGTCATCACTACAATACGCATTCCTGCAGGGGTATCTACATTATATACTATAGTAATCATTTGACCACGGCAACCTCAGAAAGTAAATAGAATATCACCAGTATTATTAGAGTGTGGTTTAATGGACTCCCTGAGGCAACAGCAGGCCACTCAAAACATGTTCTTTCAATAATACTATTGGAAGGGCACTGGTTTCTCTGAGTGCGTGTGTGTGGGTGTGTGGGTGTGTGTGTGTGTGCGTGTGTGTGTGTGTGTGCGTGTGGGTGTGCATGTGTGTGTGTGTGTGTGTGTGTGTGTGTGTGTGTGTGTGTGTGTGTGTGTGTGTGTGTGTGTGTGTGTGTGTGTGTGTGTGTGTGTCGTTATAACATATCCAATTTCAACCCATAGCAATCAGCCCTGTTCACAAGAACACAGCCCAGAATGAATAAGAGCGATAGAGAGAGAGAGAAGAGAGAAGGAGAGACAGAGAGAGAAGAGAGAAGGAGAGACAGAGAGAGAAGAGAGAAGGAGAGACAGAGAGAGACAGAGAGAGAGAGGGAGAGACAGAGAGAGAAGAGAGAAGGAGAGACAGAGAGAGAAGAGAGAGAGGGAGAGACAGAGAGAGAAGAGAGAGAGGGAGAGACAGAGAGAGAAGAGAGAAGGAGAGACAGAGAGAGACAGAGAGAGAAGAGAGACAGAGAGAGAGAGGGAGAGACAGAGAGAGAGAGAGAGAGAGAGAGAGAGAGAGAGAGAGTGAAAGAAAGAGGGAGGGAGGGAGAGAAAGAGGGAGCGAAAGGGGAAGGAGAAGGAAAACATGGAAATAGGGAGAGAAATAACTAGAAAAACAATGGTAAGGGAAAATGGATTTGGTTGAATGCAATCATCCTCCGCAAAATATGTGTGTAATGGAAACGGTTTATGTTAGGCAATAACCATTTACATATCAACTTATTTTCATGCTCCCTCTCAGGCATTTGGCTGCAATATGGTACCAACCACTAAAAACAGCCCTCTAAACATCTCACTACTGGGAGAGTTAAACAGGAAGGACTGTGTTTCTCTCTCTCTCGCTGTGTGTATTTGAACCACTCATGTAATTTCTCCAGTGGACACAGGGTGGAGCAGTTGTACCAGATTCGGCTGTGTGTTCAGGCTATCAAAGGAGGACTGTTCAGTGATGTTTTCCCATAGAGGACAGGTGTACCTACCTGTGTTGAAGGGGAGAGAGTAGACAAAGGTTCCAGGAACCTGTTCTGCTGCTCTCTTGTACCACAGGGGAAAGTGATCGGCGTTGAACACCCCTTCTTTATCTTCAGCTGTCAGGAAATCTCTTGAAACAGACAGAAACAAAGAGGTGATGAAACAGGAAACTGGAAACCGGAAACTGGAAACTGGACAGGCAACGTGAGAGGACCAACTATCAACAGTCATTACATGAACACTAACTTCAGGGAATTGTGGGGTAGCGTGTTGCGAACCATTCATCTGGCAGCTTCAGCCTGTGTGTGATGAACTTACAGATTGGTCAGCCTGTGTGTGATGAACTTACTGATTGGTCAGCCTGTGTGTGATGAACTTACAGATTGGTCAGCCTGTGTGTGATGAACTTACAGATTGGTCAGCCTGTGTGTGATGAACTTACTGATTGGTCAGCCTGTGTGTGATGAACTTACTGATTGGTCAGCCTGTGTGTGATGAACTTACTGATTGGTCAGCCTGTGTGTGATGAACTTACAGATTGGTCAGCCTGTGTGTGATGAACTTACTGATTGGTCAGCCTGTGTGTGATGAACTTACTGATTGGTCAGCCTGTGTGTGATGAACTTACTGATTGGTCAGCCTGTGTGTGATGAACTTACTGATTGGTCAGCCTGTGTGTGATGAACTTACTGATTGGTCAGCCTGTGTGTGATGAACTTACTGATTGGTCAGCCTGTGTGTGATGAACTTACAGATTGGTCAGCCTGTGTGTGATGAACTTACTGATTGGTCAGCCTGTGTGTGATGAACTTACTGATTGGTCAGCCTGTGTGTGATGAACTTACTGATTGGTCACCCTGTGTGTGATGAACTTACTGATTGGTCAGCCTGTGTGTGATGAACTTACTGATTGGTCAGCCTGTGTGTGATGAACTTACTGATTGGTCAGCCTGTGTGTGATGAACTTACTGATTGGTCAGCCTGTGTGTGATGAACTTACTGATTGGTCAGCCTGTGTGTGATGAACTTACTGATTGGTCAGCCTGTGTGTGATGAACTTACTGATTGGTCAGCCTGTGTGTGATGAACTTACAGATTGGTCAGCCTGTGTGTGATGAACTTACTGATTGGTCAGCCTGTGTGTGATGAACTTACTGATTGGTCAGCCTGTGTGTGATGAACTTACTGATTGGTCAGCCTGTGTGTGATGAACTTACTGATTGGTCAGCTGGTCCGGAACCACAAACAAGTTGATTCTGGAGAGGCCAGTACGTGTGCCCAGGTAGGCTATCTCCACGCCCTTATCAGAGTTCCTGGAACACATACATGCAATAATACTCAGGTAATACTACAGTATATACTACAGTAATACTACAGTAATGCGTCACACATTAGATACAGAATGAGAGTACCGAACAGCTAAGAGCATCAGTAGTGTAAAACCATGGTACATACTAGAGGGAGATATGGAGAAAGAGGTTGCGTGTGTGTGTGTATATGTATGTATGTATGTATGTGTGTGTGTGTGTGTGTGTGTACATACTCTGACTTGTTTAGTACCAGGCTGGTCCAGTAGGCCTCTAGAGGAGCTGTTACTACAGCATCAAACAGAACCTCCTGGATCAATTCCTTATCACCTAGAATAGAACACAATATAATAGAATGTAACATAATATAATAGAACAGAATAGAATAGAACAAAATAGAACACAATAGAATAGAAAATAACTGAATAGAACAGAATAGAACAGAATAGAAAATAACGGAATAGAAAATAACGGAATAGAACAGAATAGAAAATAACTGAATAGAAAATAACGGAATAGAACAGAACAAAATAGGATATAATCAAACAGCATAGAACAGAATAGAATAGAATAGAATAGAATAGAATAGAATCAAACAGACTAGAACAGAATGGAATAGAATATAATCAAACAGACTAGAACAGAATAGAATAGAATAGAA
>NC_088415.1:16128502-16151002 GCF_034236695.1 Oncorhynchus nerka
TTTGCTCTAGAGAAACAACTATGTATCTGACAGATGTCCACTAGCTACATGTACTGTTATTCCCATAGATAACAGACATGAATATGTTCGTTGTCCTGAATGGCTCAGTTGGAAGAGCATGGAGCTTGCAACGGCAGGGTTGTTGGTTAGATTCCCGGGACCACCGATACGTAAAATGGTATGCACGTATGACAATAAGTCACTATGGATACAAAGGACATGCTAAATGGAATGTATCATAATGTTGACCAGAAGAGCCAGAGAAACCAGTGAAGAAGAGGAGCGCCATCTGTTCCCTGAGTGTGTGGTTTAGCATTTAACCGGTTTAACTATAAATACACGCACACACACACACACACACAGACACACACACACACACACACACACACACACACACACACACACACACACACACACACACACACACACACACACACACACACACACACACACACACACACACACACACACACACAGAGGAACGGTAAAAAAGAGAACCACTGGGCTGCTGTCTCTCTCAGATTCAGCAACATGTGCTCAGTAGAGATAAGAAGAGTCTCACAGTTACACACACAAACACATACTTTGACACACTCCGACTGCAGCCCATGAGTCCCCCTGGGATTTCAGCGGAGTGTGTGTGTGTGTGTGTGTGTGTGCGTGCGTGTGTGTGTGTATGTGTGTGTGCGTGTGTGATCAGTGGGGGGCATAGGGGTGAGTGAATGTCCTAGCACAGTACAGCATCACTAATGATTGTTTGCACTGCCATCCCCAGACTCCTTCTCAACTGGTTCATGTATGGGTGTGTGTGTCTGTGAGGGTGTGTGTGTCTGTGAGGGTGAGTGTGTCTGTGAGGGTGTGTGTGTCTGTATGGGTGTGTGTGTCTGTGAGGGTGTGTGTGTTTGTGAGGGTGTGTGTGTCTGTATGGGTGTGTGTGTCTGTGATGGTGTGTGTGTCTGTGATGGTGTGTGTGTCTGTGATGGTGTGTGTGTCTGTGAGGGTGTGTGTGTCTGTATGGGTGTGTGTGTCTGTGAGGGTGTGTGTGTCTGTGAGGGTGTGTGTGTTTGTGAGGGTGTGTGTGTCTGTATGGGTGTGTGTGTCTGTGATGGTGTGTGTGTCTGTGAGGGTGTGTGTGTCTGTATGGGTGTGTGTGTCTGTGAGGGTGTGTGTGTCTGTGAGGGTGTGTGCGCCTGTATGGGTATAAGTGTGTGAGGGTGTGTGTGTCTGTATGGGTGTGAGTGTGTGTGTCTGTGAGGGTGTGTGTGTCTGTGAGGGTGAGTGTGTCTGTATGGGTGTGTGTGTGTCTGTGAGGGTGTGTGTGTCTGTGAGGGTGTGTGTGTCTGTGAGGGTGTGTGTGTCTGTGAGAGTGTGTGTGAGGGCCCTCTCTCCATAAGAATGTGCAACATATCAAAAGCAGTGTGTATGAACTGCACAATCTGGACCACAACAGTAAAGATGTAAATCCAGTCCACACACACACACACACACACACACACCACACACCCACACACACACCCACACACACACCACACACCCACACACACCCACACCCACGCACACGCACACGCACACGCACACGCACAGACACACACACCCACACACACCCACACCCACACCCACACCCACACACACACCCGCACACACACCCGCTCACACACACACACACACACACACACACACACACACACACACACACACACACACACACACACACACACACACACACACACACACACACACACACACACACCCACACACACACACACACACACACACACACACACACACACACACACTTACCCCTTTGTCCACAGTCTTCTTTACCTCCATGGAGAAGGTGCCAGTCTTCCTGTTTACCATGGCATTACGCAGCTAGAGGCAAAGAACAGACAGTCTATCAGTCACAGAGTTCACCCTCACAGAATGTATAGCTGAGTACATACAGGTAACTGCCAAAATAAAGGAAACACTTGAGTAAGTAAGGGATACAAAGTATATTGAAGGCAGATGCTTCCACAAATGTGTGATTCCTCAGCTAATTAATCAATTCACATCCCATCATGCTTAGGGTCATGTATCAAAATTCTGGGCAGACCATTATTTAGGCCATTATTTTGGCTACCATGTCTATGAGTGATCAAAATCAAATTTATTTGTCACATACACATGGTTAGCAGATGTTAATGCGAGTGTAGCGAAATGCTTGTGCTTCTAGTTCATCATTGAATGGTTTGATGAGCATGAAAACAATATAAGACGTGCCATGGCCGTCTCAGTTATCAGATCTCATCCCAATTGAACACTGGAGGATTCTGGAGTGGTGAGACAGCGTTTTTCACCATGATACATTTTTTTTTCTAAATGATGGAATTTCTCATGGAAGAATGGTGTCACATCCCTCCAGTAGAGTTCCAGACACTTAGAATCTATGTCAAGGTGCATTTAAGTTGTTCTGGCTGGGGGTGTCCCGACACCCTATTAAGCCACTATATGTTGGTGTTTCCTTTATTATGGCAGTTACCTGTAGGTAAACCATAAATGTCCAGGGCCCAGTTTCCCAAAAGCATCTTAAGGCTAAGTTCACCATTAGAACCATAGGATCCTAGTTCACCATTAGAACCATAGGATCCTAGTTCACCATTAGAACCATAGGATCCTAGTTCACCATTAGAACCATAGGATCCTAGTTCACCATTAGAAGCATAGGATCCTAGTTCACCATTAGAACCATAGGATCCTAGTTCACCATTAGAACCATAGGATCCTAGTTCACCATTAGAACCATAGGATCCTAGTTCATCAGAAGCATAGGATCCTAGTTCACCATTAGAACCAAAGGATCCTAGTTCACCATTAGAACCATAGGATCCTAGTTCATCAGAAGCATAGGATCCTAGTTCAACATTAGAACCATAGGATCCTAGTTCACCATTAGAACCATAGGATCCTAGTTCACCATTAAAACCATAGGATCCTAGTTCATCAGAAGTATAGGATCCTAGTTCACCATTAGAACCATAGGATCCTAGTTCACCATTAGAACCATAGGATCCTAGTTCACCATTAGAACCATAGGATCCTAGTTCACCATTAGAACCATAGGATCCTAGTTCATAATTAGAAACATAGATTAACTTAGCCTTTAAGATGGTTTCGGGAACCCGACTCCTGGACAACTCAGGACATGCCATTAAACATGGATCTGGATATGATTATTTAATCACCTATTTTCACAAATAGAGTGCAGCATTCACAACTGTAAATTTGAGATCTTGGGGCTATCTGACATTTGTATTTTTGTATTAGTTAGTCACAGATAATTGATCTTTAGATGGTTCTTCAAATATCTGTGTAGTTAGATCTCTGAAAAATAAAATGTTAAGTGAAAAAAATGGAAAAAATATCTGTAGAAACCTATTTAAACTAGTGCTTTAAGATTATATCTGCAATCCAATCACAAGCATGAACAAATACAGACGGACCGATCATAAGAAGTTTATTTTTTTTACCATTATTTAACTAGGCAAGTCAGTTAATTAAGAACAAAATCTTATTTTCAATGACGGCCTAGGAACAGTGGTTAACTGCCTGTTCAGGGGCAGAACAATAGATTTGTACCTTGGGGGTTTGAACTTGCAACCTTCCGGTTGCTAGTCCAACTCTCTAACCACTAGGCTACCCTGCCGCCCCAAGTCTTTGCCATCTCCCTCTAAGTAGGCCAGTCTAGCTAGGAATAATGGCACACTAGCAAAAATACAACACTGTCAGAAATCTTAAAGTAAATGATGTTGTCACATCGTTTTTCGTCTAATGATCATAATACATTTTATAATACATGTATTTAATGATGTGTTATTCTATAACTTGTGTATTCAAATAGCTACAGTCTTCTTAAAGGATTGGACCCTTTTTTTTCAATTTCCCCCTAAATGACATACCCAAATCTACCTGCCTGTAGTTCAGGACCTGAAGCAAGGATATGCATATTCTTGATACCAGTTGAAAGAAAACACTTTGAAGTTTGTGGAAATGTGACATTAATGTAGGAGAATAGATCTGGTAAAATATAATACAAAGAAAAAAACATGAATTTTTGTTTTTTAAAATTTTGTTCCATCATCTCTTAACTACAACAGAAAGGCCACAATGTATTATTCCAGTTTAGGGGCTATTTAGATTTTGGCCACTAGATGGCAGCAGTGTATGAGTGGGGCGGCAGGTAGCCTAGTGGTTACAGCGTTGGACTAGTAACTGGAAGGTTGCAAGGTCGCATCCCCGAGCTGACAACGTAAAAATCTGGCATTCTGCCACTGAACAAGGCAATTAACCCACTGTTCCTAGGCCGTCACTGAAAAAAAGAATTGGTTCTTAACTGACTTGCCTAGTATAAAATAAATGAGCAAAGTTTTAGACTGATCCAATGGACCATTGTATTCTGTTCAAAATGTTGTAACAAGTCTGCCCAAATGTGCCTAATTGGTTTATTAATACATTTTCTATGTCGTCATTGTGCACTCTCCTCAAACAATAGCATGGTATTATTTCACTGTAATAGCTACTGTAAATTGGACAGTGCAGTAAGATTAACATGAATTGAAGCTTTCTGCCCATATCAGATATGTCTATGTCCTGGGAAATGTTCTTGTTACTTACAACCTCATGCTAATCACATTAGCGCACGTTAGCTCAACCGCCCCGCGGGTGGGGGAAGGGGGGTGTGGGGTGGAGGGGGGACACACTGATCCTGTAGAGGTTAAAAACTGGACATATCGAATTCCAAAGTTTCAGATAGAACTTAATAGCTGGACCCGTATTGACATGTTGACATTTTAAAGCAATATGGGTCTATCTGTGATTGCAACCCCCTACAATACATGATTTTGAAATGTCTCTGGAATTTGATTCTATGCACTTTAGGCACCTTTAATAAGGTGAAGACCTTGATGGTTATGAAAGAGTTCTGAGATCTGAGATCTGAGTTCTGAGACCTGAGTTCTGAGGTCTGAGTTCTGAAGGTCTGAGGTCTGAGTTCTGAAGGTCTGAGTTCTGAAGGTCTGAGGTCTGAGTTCTGAAGATCTGAGGTCTGAAGGTCTGAGGTCTGAGTTCTGAAGGTCTGAGGTCTGAGTTCTGAGGTCTTAGGTCTGAGTTCTGAGTTCTGAGGTCTGAGTTCTGAAGATCTGAGGTCTGAGTTCTGAAGACCTGAGGTCTGAGTTCTGAAGGTCTGAGGTCTGAGGTCTGAAGGTCTGAGGTCTGAGGTCTGAAATCTGAGATCTGAGGTCTGAGTTCTGAAGTTCTGAGGTCTGAGTTCTGAAGACTCGAGCTCTGAGTTCTGAAGGTCTGAGGTCTGAGTTCTGAAGACCTGAGGTCTGAGTTCTGAAGGTCTGAGGTCTGAGTTCTGAAGGTCTGAGGTCTGAGGTCTGAAGATCTGAGGTCTGAGTTCTGAAGGTCTGAGGTCTGAGTTCTGAAGATCTGAGATCTGAGATCTCAGTTCTGAGATCTGAGATCATAGGTCTGAGTTCTGAGTTCTGAGGTCTGAGTTCTGAAGACCTGAGGTCTGAGTTCTGAAGGTCTGAGGTCTGAAATCTGAAGACCCGAGGTCTGAGTTCTGAAGGTCTGAGGTCTGAGTTCTGAGATCTGAGGTCTGAGTTCTGCTCAATATCTCAGAAATATGATTTGCGCATATAGAACCTTATGTCCCAAGGTCACGAATTGACTTCATCAGGCTTCGCTAAGCTGAGAACATTGTGAAAGCGTTATGGTATGTCTATAGCTCAGTCTGAGTTTTTAGACTAATGATACATTTTCAAACAATGTGAAGCTTTCATAAATGTAATACATTTCATTGAATATAACAGAGATGTTTGTAATAGTGAGTCTTACTATGTCGTCCTTGTCTTCCCATTCCACCTCAGACAGATCCACACTGCTGTAGTTGGGCTTCCTACGTTTCTTACTCTCCTCATACTAGACACACACATACACACACACACACACACACACACACACACACACACGCACGCACGCACGCACGCACGCGCACACACACACACACACACACACACACACAAGTATAAGTGAACCGTGCTGCATAGTCCCAACCCCTTCATCTGTATGTGATTGATAAGGGACTAAGAGTGAATCAGGTTAGTAGTTGAATAAACTGTTACCTCACCATCTCGCTCTCTCTCTCTCTCTCTCTCGCTCTCTCTCTCTCTCTCTCTCTCTCTCTCTCTCTCTCTCTCTCTCTTTCTCTATCTCTCTCTCGTAAGAGGGCAGGGTTAACTTGGGTGTGTATGATCTAACATTGATATTATCATTAGTAGCGTCAGGAGAGTGGTGTGGACATGACCCTTTCATAATGTTGACATTAAGTCGACAAATCACCCTGATCCCTCCTCTCCTCTCATCCTTTCCTCCTCATTTCTCTTCCTATCCTCCTCATTTCTCTTCCTATCCTCCTGATTTCTCTTCCTATCCTCCTCATTTCTCCTCCTCACCTCTTCTCCTCACCTCTCCTTTTCTCTTCTCTTCCTCTCCTCCTAACCTCTCTTCCACTCCTCTCCTCTCCTCCTCACCTCTCCTCTCTTACTCACCTCTCCTCCTCTCCTCTCTTCCTCTCATCCTCAAGTCGCTTCCTCTCCTCTTCACCTTTCCTCTGCACCTCTATCCTCTCCTCCTCACCTCTCCTCTCCTTTCTTCCTGTCCTCCTTACCTCTCTTCCTCACTTCTCCTCCTCTCCTCTCTTCCACTCCTCTCTTCCTCACCTCTCCTCCTCTCCTCTCTTCCACTCCTCTCCTCCTCACCTCTCTTCCTCTCCTCTCCTCCTCCCCTCTCCTCCTCACCTCTACTGGGTTACAGTGAGCCTGTTTGATATAAGCCATTAGAAATACATGACAGCAGTTCACCTCTGTGTCAGTGAAGAGGGCCTCTGGCCAGACAAATGTCTTTAGTCCACTTTCTATAACACACTGTGCATGTGTCTGTCTGTGTGTGTGTGTGCGTGTGTATCACCCTGCTCCATTCATCTGTCAGTGAAAGGACAGCCTCCTACCCCTCATTAGCTCTTAAACACTGTTCATTACAGTCTCTAATTAGACATCTATTAACTACTCTCCCTGTCTGCCTGTCCTCCGCTCCAGCCCTCTCCTGTCCTCCCTCTCCTTTCTCTCTCATCCTCCAATATTTCTCTCCCTTTCCTCTTTCCTCCTACCTTGTATACATCTCTTCCCCTCTATCCTTCCTCTCTCCTCCTGCCCTGTCAATCTCTTCCTTTACCCAATCCCCCTCTCCTCTTCTATCCCCATCTCCTCTCTCTCTACTACACATTATCCTTATCTCTCCCCACCTCTCTCATTCCTCTCTCATTCTGCCATGTCTTTCTCCACTTCTCTCTCTCCTTCCTCTCTCTTCACCTGTTCTCTGAATATATAGTTAATAACAGTTATACAGTAGCTGTATTCACAGCCCAATACTGTCTGGAACACAGTCTGCTCATCTACAAATCCCCCCTCCCCTTCACACACACAGCTGAAAGGTGTGTTTAGACAGTAATTTGGTGTATTCTAGGTTCTGCTCCTCTCTCTGCTGTTCTAAGGGTTAGAGTTAGTTGATATTAGATGTATTGTGATACTCACCAATGGTCTGAGGTCAGGGTGGGTCAGAATGTACCCGTTGTTAGTTATGGCGAACGCGTAACCATGGATGCCCAGCTGCAACAGATGCATATACAAGCACACGCACGCACACACACACACACACACACACACACACACACACACACACACACACACACACACACACACACACACACACACACACACACACACACACACACACACACACAATTATACATACAGTGGTGGAGAGAGAAATGAACAGTTTTGGAACTATGCCAAAATCCAGGCATACACACATACACACACATAAACTAAAATATGAATATGAAAAGTGATGAAGAGCGTAATCAAGCTCTTTGTATGTTTTGGAGCCAGAATCATCGCATTTCCACAGTGACTCATTTACATTTCTACATAACAAGGTGGTGGTCGCTTTCAATGAGTATGTGTGTGTGTGTGTGTGTGTGTGTGTGTGTGTGTGTGTGTGTGTGTGTGTGTGTGTGTGTGTGTGTGTGTGTGTGTGTGTGTGCGCGCATGCGTGTGTTTCACTGATTCCAGACGCAACCCTGTCGGTGAATGTGGTCTGAACTAAATAACATGCTTTTAAATGTCAAAACACATCCCACATCTAAATCTCTCATCCCTCCTATAGAATGATCAACTCCCCCATCCTCCAGCAGAAGTCCAGATAAAAAGCCAGTAGTCTACAGATGATACAATTACATGCTATTATAAGGTATGAGGCAGGAGGTTCAAACGATCTCTCTGAAAACGTTGAACAATATCTCTGATTAGAATGTGCTTGCTGTTCTTGAGTGCTCTGCCACAGTTTCATTCAGTGAAAGTATCAACAGCGATATGTGTTAGCTCATTCTGATCATCAAGTGAATTAATCAACAGTGGTACGTTGCTGAGATCATTCTGATCACTCAGTGAAAGTATCAACAGTGCCATTTGTGTAAACTCATTCTGACCATTCACTGACTGTATCAACAGTACTGTGTGTTAGCTCATTGAGATCATCTAGTGAAAGTATCAACAGAGCTGTGTGTTAACTCATTGTGATCATCCAGTGAATGTATCAACAGTACTGTGTGTTAGATCATTGTGATCATCTAGTGAAAGTATCAACAGAGCTGTGTGTTAGATCATTGTGATCATCTAGTGAAAGTATCAACAGAGCTGTGTGTTAGATCATTGTGATCATCTAGTGAAAGTATCAACAGAGCTGTGTGTTAGCTCATTGTGATCATCTAGTGAAAGTATCAACAGAGCTGTGTGTTAGATCATTGTGATCATCTAGTGAAAGTATCAACAGAGCTCTGTGTTAGATCATTGTGATCATCTAGTGAAAGTATCAACAGAGCTGTGTGTTAGATCATTGTGATCATCTAGTGAAAGTATCAACAGAGCTGTGTGTTAGATCATTGTGATCATCTAGTGAAAGTATCAACAGAGCTGTGTGTTAGATCATTGTGATCATCTAGTGAAAGTATCAACAGAGCTGTGTGTTAGCTCATTGTGATCATCTAGTGAAAGTATCAACAGTAATATGTGTTAGCTCATTGTGATCATCTAGTGAAAGTATCAACAGAGCTGTGTGTTAGCTCATTGTGATTTTCTGATGTTTTCAGTGAAGACTGAAGTTGGGCAATGGTCAGTACCTTATATTTTGGGATGGTTTTGAGGAGCTCAGAGACAGGAACATCAGTACCAACCACACCTAGCAGGATGCCTCTATTCCTCTGGAAACATGCACAAAACAAACAGAAAGGATCAACACAACATTTGGATAACATCAAGAAAAGTTGTTGGTCAAGCGTGTGTGGTATATGCATGTGTGTGTGTGTGTGTGTGTGTGTGTGTGTGTGTGTGTGCGTCTGTGTCTGTGTGTGTGTGCATATGTGTGTGCGCGTGTGTGTGCGTCTGTCTCTGTGTGTGTGTGTGTGTGTGTGTGTGTGTGTGTGTGTGTGTGTGTGTGTGTGTGTGTGTGTGTGTGTGTGTGTGTGTGTGTGTGTGTGTGTGCGTCTGTCTCTGTGTGTGTGTGCTTATGTGTGTGTGTGCGTGTGTACTCACCGTCTCATTCTTGGTGCTGAACACAGGCATGGCCACAGTGGTCATCAAAATAGGACCCTGACCATCCTCCAGCTGAAAGAAGGAAAGAAGGAGACAAAGGAAACGAAGAAGATACATAAGAACCTAATTGTTCATCAATAACTTTTGAATTCTGTTCTGAAAAAAGAACAGTCACATTTTGGAATACAGTGGATGTCGTCAGAACAGAGTGCCATTCTGCTGTTGTCACAGCCGGGGTTTATCCACTAGGAACTAAACGGATGCAAACGACCGGAATGAGGAGGGACTAACCTGAACTTATCCCATAAGATACACTCGTTTCCCATTGCAAAACATTGTTCTACTGCTTTCTATGGTGTGCACTAATGAATACAACCCTCTTACAGAACCAGTTACCATTTACCTGTGTCCTGTCAGCTGGGTATGTAAACCCTCCACTGGAAATCAAAGAAGCACTGTGTGATCTCACATATTTTGATTGTAGTAGAGTTTGAAACAGTTCAAGATCAGAATAGTTGCAAAACTACAGTTCAGCGCAACATTCTCTTATTTTCTTATGTAAATATATACGATTTTTGATTTGATTTTGATTTGATTTGATAAATATATGATTATACCAAGCCTGTGAACCCTTCCCACTACACCCACAGTGAGCAAAGCCTTAAATCTTTAGTCACATGTATAATAATGTTTATTATGTGTCTTTAAATGTGTTTAATCATGGTCTGTCTTTGATCATGAGCAGAGTCAATCTCAGCCACAGGCACTGTTTAAGTACAGGATGGTTATCTCTCCCAAAAGACTGTGGGAATAATTAGGATATTATATTTTTACTAAAGGCTCCCCGAATCTGGAAATAGATAGTGTCTATTTACAGATATCAAGTTGATAGTATTAAAAATAGATGCAGGCAAGGTTAAGTACTCTGTTCAAGGGCCTAGAGTAGGATTATCGTTGTGCAGGCCTGGGGTCACAAAAACCTCCCCCAAACCTCTCCACCAACTTACAGACCTCCTCTGAGAAACAACAGTATATAAAATACAACTTTCACACATATTCACTAATATGAATGTCACACCACAGCCAACTAGTGGTACTATCTTTTGTGTAAAAGATGTCATATGAAGGACCTTTAGAACAACAAGGAAAGGAACATTATTAACTTTGGAAAACCATGTTGGAGGACCACTTTTGAGGTAAGAAAATGTCTAACGATGTGTAATGTGTTGTCAGCCTCCACACATTCCATTTCCTACTGATGGATGTCCCAGGGGTAGAATGGAATAGGATGGGAAAGGATCGGATAGACTGGGAAAGAATGGAATAGCATGGGAAAGAATGGAATAGCATGGGATAGGATGGGAAAGGATAGGAAAGGCTGGGAAAGAATGGAATAGCATGGGATAGGATGGGAAAGGATAGGATAGGCTGGGAAAGAATGGAATAGCATGGGATAGGATGGGAAAGGATAGGATAGACTGGGAAAGAATGGAATAGCATGGGATAGGATGGGAAAGGATAGGATAGGCTGGGAAAGAATGGAATAGCATGGGATAGGATGGGAAAGGATAGGATAGGCTGGGAAAGAATGGAATAGCATGGGATAGGACACAATAGGATAGGATGGGAAAGGATATTATGGGATATGATGGTATGGGATAGGATGGGATGGGATAGGATGGGATAGGATGGGATAGTATAGGATGGGATAGAATGGGATGGGATGGAATAGCATAGGATGGGATAGGATGGGATAGGCATAGGATGGGATAGGATGGGATAGGATGGGATAGGATAGTATAGTATAGGATGGGATAGAATGGGATGGGATTGGATGGAATGGGATGGGAAAAGATAGGATGGGATAGGATGGGATAGGATAGGAAGGGAAGGGATATGATGGGAGAGGATTGGATGGGATTGGATAGGATAGAATGGGATTTTATAGAATGGGATGGGATGGGATAGGGTAGGATGAGATAAGATGGGATAGGATAGGTTTGGATAGGATGGGATAGGATGGGATAGAATGGGATGGGATAGAATGGGATGGGATAGAATGGAATAGGATGGGATAAGACAGGAAAGGATAGGGTGGGATGGGATAGGATAGGATGGGATAGGATGGGATAGCCTGGGATAGGATGAGATAGGACAGGATAGGATGAAATTGAATAAGATGGGATATGATGGGATATGATAGTATATGATACCACTGGGATTCTCTGCCTCTAACCCTATTACAGGGGCTGAGTCACTGGCTTACTGGTGCTCTTCCATGCCGTCCACTTGAGTGGGTTGAGACACTGATGTGATCTTCCTGTCTGGGTTTGCGCCCCTCCTAGGGTTGTGCCGTGGCGGAGATCTTTGTGGGCTATACTCAGCCTTGTCTCAGGATGGTAAGTTGGTGGTTGAAGGTATCCCTCTAGTGGTGTGGGGGCTGTGCTTTGGCAAAGTGGGTAGGGCTATATCCTTCCTGTTTGGCCCTGTCCGTGGGTATCATCGGATGGGGCCACAGTGTCTCCTGACCCCTCCTGTCTCAGCCTCCAGTATTTATGCTGCAGTAGTTTATGTGTTGGGGGCTAGGGTCCGTTTGTTATATCTGGAGTACTTATCCTGTCTTATCCGGTGTCCTGTGTGAATTTAAGTATGCTTTCTCTAATTCTCTCTTTCTTTCTTTCTCTCTCTCGGAGGACCTGAGCCCTAGGACCATGCCTCAGGACTACCTGGCATGAAGACTCCTTGCTGTCCCCAATCCACCTGGCCGTGCTGCTGCTCCAGATTCAACTGTTCTGCCTGCGGCTATGGAATCCTGACCTGTTCACCGGACATGCTACCTGTCTCAGACCTGCTGTTTTCAACTCTCTAGAGACAGCAGGAGTCGTAGAGATACTCTTAATGATCGGCTATGAAAAGCCAACTGACATTTACTCCTGAGGTGCTGACTTGCTGCATCCTCGACAACTACTGTGATTATTATTATTTGACCGTGCTGGTCATTTATGAACATTTGAACATCGTGGCGATGTTCTGTTATAATCTCCACCCGGCACATCCAGAAGAGGACTGGCCACCCCTCATAGCCTGGTTCCTCTCAAGGTTTCTTCCTAGGTTTTGGCCTTTCTAAGGAGTTTTTCCTAGCCACCGTGCTTCAACACCTGCATTGCTTGCTGTTTGGGGATTTAGGATGGGTTTCTGTACAGCACTTTGAGATATCAGCTGATGTACGCAGGGCTATATAAATACATTTGATTTGATTTTTGATTTGATTTGATGGGATAGAATGGGATGGGATGGGATGGAATAGGATAGTATAGGATGGGATAGGATGGGATGGAATTGGATGGGATAGGATGGGATAGAATGGGATGGGGTAGGATAGCATGGGATGGGATAGGATGGGATAGGATGGGGTAGGATGGGATGGAATGGGATGGGATAGGATGGGATGGGATAGAATGGGATGGGGTAGGATAGGAAGGGATATAATAGAATGGGATGGGATAGGATGGGATAGGATGGGGTAGGATGGGATGGAATGGGATGGGATAGGATGGGATAGAATGGGATGGGGTAGGATAGGAAGGGATATAATAGAATGGGATGGGATAGGATGAGATAGGACAGGATAGGATGAAATGGGATAGGATGGGGCAGGATAACATGGGATAGGATAGGATTGTATAGGCTAGGATGGGAATGAATGGGATGGGATAGGATGGGATAAAATGGGATGGAATAGGATATGGTAGGATAGGATGTGATAGGATGGGAAAGGATTGCACATGATTGGATAGTATAGGATAGGATGTGATATGGTGGGATGGGATTGGATAGGATGGAATAGGATAGGATGGGAGGGGATGTTATTGGATGGGTTGGGATAGGAAGAGATAGGATGGGATAGGCTGGGATGGGATGGGATAGGATAAAATGTGATGGGATGGGATGGGATAGGATAGAATGGGATAGGATAGGATGGAATGGGATAGTATGGGATGGGATATGATAGGATGGAATGGGATAGTATGGGATGGGATATGATAGGTTATGATAGGATGGGATGGGATAGGAAAGGATGGGATAGTATAGGATGGGATTGTATAGTATAGGATAGGCTGGGATAGGATGGGATATGATGGGATGGGATAGGATAGGATTGGATGGGATAGGATAGGATAGGATATGATTGGATGGGATGGGATAGGATATGATGGGATAGGATGGGATAGGATAGGATGGGATAGGATGGGATAGGATGGGATAGGATAGGATGGGATAGCAAGGGAAGGGATATGATGGGAGAGGATTGGATGGGATAGGAAGGGACGGGATATGATGGAAGAGGATTGGATGGGATAGGATAGCATGGAATAGGATGGGATAGGATGGGATAGGATTTGATAGGATGGGATATGATAGGATGGGATAGGATGGTACAGGATAGAATGGGATTGGATGGGATGGTATGGGATAGGACTGGATAGGATGGGATGGGAAAGGATAGTATGGGATGGGATATGATAGGTTATGATGGGATGGGATAGGAAAGGATAGAATGGGATAGGATGGGATATGATAGGATGGGATAGGATGGGATATGATAGAATGGGATAGGATGGGATATGATAGAATGGGATAGGATGGGATATGATAGGATGGGATAGGATGGGATAGGATGGGATATGATAGAATGGGATAGGATGGGATATGATAGGATGGGATAGGATGGGATATGATAGGATGGGATAGGATGGGATATGATAGAATGGGATAGGATGGGATATGATAGGATGGGATAGGATGGGATATGATAGGATGGGATTGTATAGTATAGGATAGAATGGGATAGGATGGGATGGGAAAGGATAGTATGGGATGGGATATGATAGGTTATGATGGGATGGGATAGGAAAGGATGGGATAGTATAGGATGGGATTGTATAGTATAGGATAGAATGGGATAGGATGGGATATGATAGGATGGGATATGATAGGATGGGATAGGATGGGATATGATAGGATGGGATAGGATGGGATATGATAGGATGGGATATGATAGAATGGGATAGGATGGGATATGATAGGATGGGATAGGATGGGATATGATAGAATGGGATAGGATGGGATATGATAGAATGGGATAGGATGGGATATGATAGAATGGGATAGGATGGGATATGATAGAATGGGATAGGATGGGATATGATAGGATGGGATAGGATGGGATATGATAGGATGGGATATGATAGGATGGGATAGGATGGGATATGATAGGATGGGATATGATAGGATGGGATAGGATGGGATATGATAGGATGAGATAGGATGGGATATGATAGGATGGGATAGGATGGGATATGATAGGATGGGATATGATAGGATGGGATAGGATGGGATATGATAGGATGGGATAGGATGGGATATGATAGAATGGGATAGGATGGGATATGATAGGATGGGATAGGATGGGATATGATAGGATGGGATAGGATGGGATATGATAGAATGGGATAGGATGGGATATGATAGGATGGGATAGGATGGGATATGATAGGATGGGATATGATAGGATGGGATAGGATGGGATATGATAGGATGGGATAGGATGGGATATGATAGGATAGGATAGGATGGGATATGATAGGATGGGATAGGATGACAACAATACATAAATACAGCACCCACTGCCATCACCAACAAAACATTACACTACCAACACCATCAACAAATTACACTGCTGGCTGGACGCTGGCAAATCGATCAAAGGACAGGGACAAAGACACAGGACCTTGTCTAAAAATACAAACTCTATCTCCAGACTGAGTGTCTCTGTCAGATCATATGACATTGATCTATAAATGAACAGGTGGAGCTTCTCAGTACATCAGCAGAGCCTGCTGGCAGCAACTATGCAGATCTGAACACTGGACTCAGATATCTTTTATATTTTGAGAATGCTCTAGAATATGAAACAGTAATGTTGGCATGTCCCCAGTGTATGGCAGGTAAAGTTGCGAGTGGTTGGTAGATGTTGCAGTTTAGGGGTGATTATGTGTGTTACAGAGCCTGATTAACTGTGTGTCTCTGGGTGAATGAGCTCTGATTTGAAAACTATGCATTTCCCTGTGTGTGTGTGTGTGAATGGATGATCTCACTCAGAGAATCCAGGTGATGCTCAGACCTGCACAGCTGCTCCAGGAAATGACATAATTAGCAGGTGATTACAGAGGCATCATGGGAGAAGACAGTCCTTTCCTCCATCTATTGGAGGTAAACCTGTCCAAATATCTCTCAGTTCCACCATCATAGTCATTCATTAGAGCGTGAAGACATTTTCCTTATTTTTACTTAAATGTTTTGGCTATTGGCACCAAGAAACAAGGTTATACATAGTGGCCATTAAACAGAGCTTATGTACCAAGCAAGTGGATCATCAGTTAGTTATCAATTTTTTATATACCGTAGCAAGAAACGTATCTATACATTCATAAAGATGGTGCCATGTCATGAGTGGGAAAAAAAGGTGTGAGTGTGAGTGTGTGTGTGTGTATGTGTCTCTTGGGCTCATGGTGTCAGTGTTAATAAATGGGGCATACGAGTCCTTCATAAAGATACAGGTCAGATTCTTACAGCGTCCACGCACGCACGCACGCACGCACGCACGCACACGCACACGCACACGCACACGCACACACACACACACACACACACACACACACACACACACACACACACACACGCTTATTGCTTACTACTGACACCCCACCTGGGACTGTGGTACAAGGGGACCGTGCCAGCCTTTCATTGTTTCAGGACACCCTGGAATCTGGGTTGCCATGACAAATGGCATACCGGTGACTGTGGCGATCTTTGTTCCCATGGCGATCAGGCTTAATGATGATTGGACTGTGAGGGCTGACTGTAAGGCCCTCTATAGGGCTCTCCTGGGGGATAAATATACAACTCTAGACCTCTACTACACACACACACACACACACACACACACACACACACACACACACACACACACACACACACACACACACACACACACACACACACACACACACACACACACACACACACACACAGACACACACCACCTCCACCCAGACTGCGTACACTACACAAAAATTACTGTAACACATGACATAACCAATTCCCAGTGATCCTCACCCTCCTTCAAAACTCCTCTCCCCATCTCCCCCTCTCTCCCTCCCCTCGGCCTCTCCGTCTCACTCCCCTGTCAGTTTTTCAGGTGGTTGGGGACAAAGCCAAATGATCCGCAGAATGATGGATGAAACTAGTGGGCCCAGAGGAGGAGAGGAAGAGGGAGAGGAGGGGAATGAGGAGGTAAAGAAGCAGAGGGAGAGGAGGAGAGGGAAGGAGAGAAAGATGGATGGAACTGCTGAGCCAAGGGAGAGGAAAGTAGCGGGAGGGGTGGAGAGAAGAGAAGGAGGGGAAGGAGGGGAAGGACAGGCTGAACTCACAGGAGTTCAGGGAGAGATACAAATCTGCTAGAAATCAATATGTTACTTTGTCTTCAGCCATCAACCTACAAATCAACCTACAGGAATCAGCCCTTCATCTACAAATCAGACAGGACGCAGCCCTGAATCTACAAATCAGAAAGGACAGAGCCCTGAGTCTACCAATCAGAATGGAATTAGCCATGATTCTACCAATCAGACAGGAAACAGCCCTGAATCTATCAATCAGACAGGAATCAGCCCTGCATTTACCAATTAGACAGGAATTAGACCTACATCTAAAAATCTGACAGAAATCAGAGCTGAATCTACAAATGAGACAGGACTTAGACCATGCATACACCAATCAGACAGGACGCATCCTGGAATCTACCAATCAGACAGGGACGCAGCCCTGAATCTACCAATCAGAAAGGAAACAGTCCTGAATCTACCAATCAGACAGGTACAAGCCCTGAATCGCAGTATGGTGCCACCGTTGCATCTAACAATCACATATCAGCCTAAAACCTGAATCTACAATGAAAACAATTGGATAAAAAAGCTAAATCCTGACAGAATATCATGCTGAATAGCCACCACTACTTCTACCCTATGTGTGTATTTCATGGGGTGGGTTAGGCAGGTGTTACGTGGATGATTGTGAGGCACTCATGTGCTTCTCCAACGCTCTGTCAGACTGTGTGTGCGTGGTATGGTTGTATGGCAGACACATGGCAGTGCAGTGATGGGAGTGCTATTTTCTGCGTTGATCTGAATTGTCCGTTGCCGTGCTCCTCCATAAACCCTCTCTGCTTCAGGATCATTATCGTTCTGCTTATGGAGGCACTCAGCAGAAGTTCTGCTCCACCACGACATATTCATCACAAAGCACCAACTATGAAGAGAAGAATCATCACAAAAAATCATCACAACAGCCATTATAGGCAATTACCTGTTCTACTCTCTGGTTAGTAACAGTGAGTGCATTTTAACACTGACACACACACAAAACACACACACACACACACACACACACACACACACACACACACACACACACACACACACACAGACTCACAAGCTTACCCACACGCACCCATGTACATGGACGTAACCACACACACACACACACACCGACACACACAAACGTGCACACATATCAGCAAAGCAACAGCAATGATGGATGAAAAAGTGGTAATGTGTGAGAGTGAGTTTATTTGTGTGTGTGTGTGTGTGTGTGTGTGTGTGTGTGTGTGTGTGTGTGTGTGTGTGTGTGTGTGTGTGTGTGTGTGTGTGTGTGTGTGTGTGTGTGTGTGTGTGTGTGTGTGTGTGTGTGTGTGTGTGTGTGTGTGTGTGTGTGTGTGTGTGTGTGTGTGTGTGTGTGTGTGTGATCAGAAGTGCAGGTGATGAATGCAATGAAACAGTACCACCAATGACAGAAATGCATTAGCCGGCATCGGAATCCAGATGGTTGAATCATTCCAAATAAATGACCAAATAAAGCAACACACACCATATCACACATCAAAGCCATGGGAGATCTCTCAACTACGCTGTGTCTTAAAATGTGAGCTCCAACACGGATGTGACCATTCCACACCGGAGACAGGTGCTCAAACACGCATGGACACACGCCACGCTGCAAACACAGGTGAACAAATCCAAACACACACGGAGACACGGTGGTGAGCGGGAGAGAGACAGACCTCCAGTCAGACTGTTTACCTTTTGAGCCTGAGGGAGCTACAGAGAGGAGATTTAAACGAGAAGAAAACAGACACAAATAATCAATATGTTGGTAGAGTTGTGGCAGAAAGCAGAAAGCATTTTAGTGTCAACATCCATCTGTGGTGGGATAAAGGGATGTTATATACACATCCATCTGTAGTGGGATAAAGAGATGTTATATACACATCCATCTGTAGTGGGATAAAGGGATGTTATATACACATCCATCTTCTCCCCTGAAAGGGGTTTTCCTAAAGGGAACTTATAGAAGTAGGACTGGGACACAGAGACTGCATACTAGACTGGTATTGACTGAATTGGGACAAAGCTTGTGCCTGGTTCTCTTTGTGGTTCTAAATACATCTGAGCTGCCATTGGGTTTTGTGGTTGTGTTCAGGTCACTGGTACGACCACACCACAAACCCACAAGCTAGCAAATATCAGCGGACTACAAGGTGATACAAAAAGGTGGACATTTTTTCAACAATACAGCACATATATTTGGTCATAGAAAATCATGAGGATGTACACCCTTTCCGAGACAGACAGACACAGTGAGTTTGGGGAGTAAGAGAGATGGAGGAAGAGGTAGAGAGAGTCGTTGTTTCTGAGCCTGCGGACGGTACAGCTACAGAGAGAGAAACCTGCTTCTGTCTCCCTCCATTTCCTCAGCCACTCGTTTTATCTAGTGAGCGTACAAATGACTACTGCTCACACGCTTCACTCTCCGTAATGCAGAACCAAACACAATGCTTTAAGCGCAGGAAGTAACCCTGTGTGTGTGTTCGTGCGTGTGCGTGTATGCATGTGTGTGTGTGTGTGTGCGTGTGTGTTTGTGCGTGTGCGTGTATGCATGTGTGTGTGTGTGTGTGCGTGTGTGTTTGTGCGTGTGCGTGTATGCATGTGTGTGTGTGTGTGTGCGTGTGTGTTCGTGCGTGTGCGTGTATGCATGCATGTGTGTGTGTGTGTGCGTGAGTGCGTGTGCGTGTGTGTGATTGGCTGAGAGAATGAGACCCGAGGCACAGAGGGGGGTAAAATGTGGCAGGTTGGGGAATAACCTGAGGACTAACGCAGTATTCTGTCACAGTGTGTTTCACATGCCTGCTACACAGCTTCCAAACAAGCACACAGGGCTCATTCACTTAATGATTCCATCTGTTGGGACACACACACACACACTTGCAAACACAAATTTGCACACACACACACACGTCCAAAGTAGTCTTTGTTATTCTGAATACACACATAACGATTCACTGATTCACTTTGTTATTCTGAATACACACATAACGATTCACTGATTCACTTTGTTATTCTGAATACACACATAACGATTCACTGATTCACTTTGTTATTCTGAATACACACATAACGATTCACTGATTCACTTTGTTATTCTGAATACACATATAACGATTCACTGATTCACTGTATTTCAAGAACATCAAGTTTTCCTGATCATGGACTAACGTAAAACCTTCCATGTTTTCGTTGTCTTTCATCACTGGTGAAATATATACTGTACACATACATGATATCATATAAAACCTTAAATATTACCTCACCTAGATTTAGCATATAATACTTACAGTTGAAGTCGGAAGTTTACATACACTTAGGTTGGTCATTAAAACTTGTTTTTCAACCCCTCCACAAATGTCTTGTTAACAAACTATAATTTGGACAAGTGGGTTAGGACGTCTACTTTGTGCATGTGCAAGTATTTGTGCAAGTATTTTTTCCAACAATTGTTTACGGACAGATTATTTAATTTATAATTCACTGTATCACAATTCCAGTGGGTCAGAAGTTTACATACACTAAGTTAACTTAAACTGCTTGGAAAATTCCTGAAAATTATGTCATGGCTTTAGAAGCTTCTGATAGGCTAATTGACATCATTGGAGTCAATTGGAGGTGTACCTGTGGATGTATTTCAAGACCTACCTTCAAACTCAGTGCCTCTTTGCTTGACATCATGGGAAAATCAAAAGAAATCAGCCAAGACCTCAGAAAAAAATTGTAGACCAAAAGTCTGGTTCATCCTTGGGAGCAATTTCCAAACGCCTGAAGGTACCGCGTTCATCTGTACAAACAATAGTACGCAAGTATAAACACCATGGGACCACGCAGCCGTCATACCACTCAGGAAGGAGACGCATTCGGTCTCCTAGAGATGAACGTACTTTGGTGCAAAAAGTGCAAATCAATCCCAGAACAACAGCGAAGGACCTTGTGAAGATGCTGGAGGAAACAGGTAAAAAAGTACCTATATACAGAGTAAAACAAGTCCTATATCGACATAACCTGAAAGGCCGCTCAGCAAGGAAGAAACCACTGCTCCAAAACAGCCATTAAAAATCCAGATTACAACTGTACATGGGGACAAAGATCGTACTTTTTAGAGAAATGTCCTCTCGTCTGATGAAACAAAAATGGAACTGTTTGGCCATAATGTCCATCGTTATGATTGGAGGAAAAAGGGGGAGAACTGAAAGCTGAAGAACACCAACCCAACAGTGAAGCACGGGGGTGGCATTATTGTGGAAAGCTTGTGGATGGTTACCTGAAACGTTTTAACCAAATTAAACAATTTAAAGGCAATGCTACCAAATACCAATTGAGTGTATGTTAACTTCTGACCCACTGGGAATGTTATGAAAGAAATAAAAGCTGAAATAAATTATTCTCTCTACTATTATTCTGACATTTTACATTCTTAAAATAAAGTGGTGATCCTAGCTGACCTAATACCGTTTTTATTTACTAGGATCATATGTCAGGATATGTCAGTTTAAATGTACTTGGCTAAGGTGTATGTAAACTTCCGACTTCAACTGTAGAGTTGTGGGAAGCAACAAAGTGTCCGTTTGAGTGATTACCCAGTGGTATCTCAATCCTTCAACCCTCGATTAAAATAGCATACAGCATTATATTGCTAAACACCCTCCTCTGTTTCAGGGGCTTTATCCCTGAACACATTGAGTGAAAAGTAAGAAACAAATATTAAAAGTACAGAAACCTTCAACTTTAGCTATAAAGGGATACAAATGCAAGGCGAAAACATAGAGAAAGAGAACAGAGAGGGAGAGAGAGAGCGAGAGACAGAGCGAGAAAGACCGAGAGAGACAGAGAGAGAGGCAGAGAGAGAGAGAGAGAGAGGTCTTCACTGTTTTGAAACTTCTGTATGTGTAATGTTTACTGTTAATTTTTGTTGTTTTTCACTTTATATATTCACTTTGTATGTTGTCTACCTCACTTTCTTTGGCAATGTTAACACATGTTTCCCATGCCAATAAAGCCCTTGAATTGAATTGAATTGAATTGAATTGAATTGAATTGAATTGAGAGAGAGAGAGAGAGAGAGAGAGAGCGAGATAGACAGAGAGAGACAGAGAGAGAGACAGAGAGAGAGAGAGAGAGACAGAGAGACAGAGAGAGAGAGAGAGACAGAGAGAGACAGAGTGAGAAAGAGAGAGAGAGAGCGAGAGACAGAGCGAGAGACAGAGCGAGAGACAGAGCGAGAGAGGCAGAGAGGGAGAGAGAGAGAGAGAGAGAGAGCGAGATAGACCGAGAGAGACAGAGAGAGAGACAGAGAGAGAGAG
>NC_088415.1:16156002-16203502 GCF_034236695.1 Oncorhynchus nerka
TAGGGGTGTAGAGGTGTAGAGGTTTAGAGGTGTAGGACTGTAGAGATGTACGGGTGTAGAGGTTTAGAGGTGTAGGGGTGTAGAGATGTAGAGATGTAGAGGTGTAGAGGTTTAGAGATGTAGGAGTGTAGAGATGTACGGGTGTAGAGGTGTAGGGGTGTAGAGATGTAGGGGTGTAGAGGTGTAGGGGTGTAGAGGTGTAGGGGTGTAGAGATGTAGGGGTGTAGAGGTGTAGAGGTTTAGAGGTGTAGGACTGTAGAGATGTACGGGTGTAGAGGTTTAGAGGTGTAGGGGTGTAGAGATGTAGAGGTGTAGAGGTGTAGGGGTGTAGAGATGTAGGGGTGTAGAGGTGTAGGGGTGTAGAGAATTACGGGTGTAGAGGTGTAGAGGTTTAGAGGTTTCGGAGTGTAGAGATGTACGGGTGAAGAGGTTTAGAGGTGTAGGGGTGTAGAGATGTAGAGGTGTAGAGGTGTAGAGGTGTAGGGGTGTAGAGATGTAGGGGTGTAGAGGTGTAGAGGTTTAGAGGTGTAGGAGTGTAGAGATGTAGGGGTGTAGAGATGTAGGGGTGTAGAAATGTAGGGGTGTAGAGGTGTAGAGGTTTAGAGATGTAGAGGTGTAGAGATGTAGGGGTGTAGAGGTGTAGGAGTGTAGAGATGTAGGGGTGTGTAGAGATGTAGGGGTGTAGAGATGTAGGGGTGTAGAGATGTAGGGGTGTAGAGGTGTAGAGGTTTAGAGATGTAGGGGTGTAGAGGTGTAGAGGTTTAGAGATGTACGGGTGTAGAGGTTTAGAGATGTAGGGGTGTAGAGATGTAGGGGTGTAGAGATGTAGGGGTGTAGAGGTGTAGAGGTTTAGAGATGTAGGGGTGTAGAGGTGTAGAGGTTTAGAGATGTACGGGTGTAGAGGTTTAGAGATGTAGGGGTGTAGAGATGTAGGGGTGTAGAGATGTAGGGGTTTAGAGGTGTAGGACTGTAGAGATGTACGGGTGTAGAGGTTTAGAGGTGTAGGAGTGTAGAGATGTAGGGGTGTAGAGATGTAGGGGTGTAGAAATGTAGGGGTGTAGAGGTGTAGAGGTTTAGAGATGTAGAGGTGTAGAGATGTAGGGGTGTAGAGGTGTAGGAGTGTAGAGATGTAGGGGTGTGTAGAGATGTAGGGGTGTAGAGATGTAGGGGTGTAGAGATGTAGGGGTGTAGAGGTGTAGAGGTTTAGAGATGTAGGGGTGTAGAGGTGTAGAGGTTTAGAGATGTACGGGTGTAGAGGTTTAGAGATGTAGGGGTGTAGAGATGTAGGGGTGTAGAGATGTAGGGGTTTAGAGGTGTAGGACTGTAGAGATGTACGGGTGTAGAGGTTTAGAGGTGTAGGGGTGTAGAGATGTAGAGGTGTAGAGGTGTAGGGGTGTAGAGATGTAGGGGTGTAGAGGTGTAGGGGTGTAGAGAATTACGGGTGTAGAGGTGTAGAGGTTTAGAGGTGTAGGAGTGTAGAGATGTACGGGTGAAGAGGTTTAGAGGTGTAGGGGTGTAGAGATGTAGAGGTGTAGAGGTGTAGGGGTGTAGAGATGTAGGGGTGTAGAGGTGTAGAGGTTTAGAGGTGTAGGAGTGTAGAGATGTAGGGGTGTAGAGATGTAGGGGTGTAGAAATGTAGGGGTGTAGAGGTGTAGAGGTTTAGAGATGTAGGGGTGTAGAGATGTAGAGGTGTAGAGATGTAGGGGTGTAGAGGTGTAGGAGTGTAGAGATGTAGGGATGTAGAGATGTAGGGGTGTAGAGGTGTAGAGGTTTAGAGATGTAGGGGTGTAGAGGTGTAGAGGTTTAGAGATGTAGGGGTGTAGAGATGTAGGGGTGTAGAGGTGTAGGAGTGTAGAGATGTAGGGGTGTAGAGATGTAGGGGTGTAGAGATGTAGGGGTGTAGAGATGTAGGGGTGTAGAGGTGTAGGAGTGTAGAGATGTAGGGGTGTAGAGATGTAGGGGTGTAGAGGTGTAGAGGTTTAGAGATGTAGGGGTGTAGAGGTGTAGAGATGTAGGGAGTAGAGATGTAGGGGTGTAGAGGTGTAGAGGTTTAGAGATGTAGGGGTGTAGAGATGTAGGGGTGTAGAGATGTAGGGGTGTAGAGATGTAGGGGTGTAGAGGTGTAGGGGTGTAGAGGTGTAGGAGTGTAGAGGTGTAGGAGTGTAGAGATGTAGGGGTGTAGAGATATAGGGGTGTAGAGGTGTAGAGGTTTAGAGATGTAGGGGTGTAGAGGTGTAGAGGTTTAGAGATGTAGGGGTGTAGAGATGTAGGGGGGTGTAGAGGTGTAGAGATGTGTAGAGATGTAGGGGTGTAGAGATGTAGGGGTGTAGAGGTGTAGGAATGTAGAGGTGTAGGGGTGTAGAGGTGTAGGAGTGTAGAGGTGTAGGAGTGTAGAGATGTAGGGGTGTAGAGATGTATGGGGTGTAGAGGTGTAGAGGTTTAGAGATGTAGGGGTGTAGAGATGAGGTGTAGAGATGTAGAGATGTAGGAGTGTAGAGATGTAGGGGTGTAGAGGTGTAGAGATGTAGGGGAGTAGAGATGTAGGGGTGTAGAGGTGTAGAGGTTTAGAGATGTAGTAGGTGTGTGTAGAGATTTAGGGGTTTAGAGATGTAGGGGTGTAGAGGTGTAGAGGTTTAGAGATGTAGGGGTGTAGAGGTGTAGAGGTTTAGAGATGTACGGGTGTAGAGGTTTAGAGATGTAGGGGTGTAGAGATGTAGGGGTGTAGAGATGTAGGGGTGTAGAGAGGGGTGTAGAGATGTAGGGGGTGTAGAGGGTGTAGGAGTGTAGAGATGTAGGGTGTAGAGATGTACGGGTGTAGAGGTTTAGAGTTGTAGGGGTGTAGGGTGTAGAGATGATGTAGAGGTGTAGAGGTGTAGGGGTGTAGAGGTGTAGATTTAGAGGTGTAGGGTGTAGAGGTGTAGAGGTTTAGAGGTGTAGGGGTGTAGAGATGTAGAGGTGTAGAGGGGTTTAGAGGTGTAGGGGTGTAGAGATGTAGGGGTGTAGGGGTGTAGAGGTGTAGAGGTTTAGAGGTGTAGGAGTGTAGAGATGTAGGGGTGTAGAGGTGTAGAGGGTTTAGAGATGTAGGGTGTAGAGGTGTAGAGGTGTACGGGTGTAGAGGAGTAGGGGTGTAGAGATGTAGGGGTGTAGAGGTGTAGGGGTGTAGAGGTGTAGGGGTGTAGAGATGTAGGGGTGTAGAGGTGTAGAGGTTTAGAGGTGTAGGACTGTAGAGATGTACGGGTGTAGAGGTTTAGAGGTGTAGGGGTGTAGAGATGTAGAGGTGTAGAGGTGTAGGGGTGTAGAGATGTAGGGGTGTAGAGGTGTAGGGGTGTAGAGATGTAGGGGTGTAGAGGTGTAGAGGTTTAGAGGTGTAGGAGTGTAGAGATGTACGGGTGTAGAGGTTTAGAGGTGTAGGGGTGTAGAGATGTAGAGGTGTAGAGGTGTAGAGGTGTAGGGGTGTAGAGATGTAGGGGTGTAGAGGTGTAGAGGTTTAGAGGTGTAGGAGTGTAGAGATGTAGGGGTGTAGAGATGTAGGGGTGTAGAGATGTAGGGGTGTAGAGGTGTAGAGGTTTAGAGGTGTAGGACTGTAGAGATGTACGGGTGTAGAGGTTTAGAGGTGTAGGGGTGTAGAGATGTAGAGGTGTAGAGGTGTAGGGGTGTAGAGATGTAGGGGTTTAGAGGTGTAGGGGTGTAGAGATGTAGGGGTGTAGAGGTGTAGAGGTTTAGAGGTGTAGGAGTGTAGAGATGTACGGGTGTAGAGGTTTAGAGGTGTAGGGGTGTAGAGATGTAGAGGTGTAGAGGTGTAGAGGTGTAGGGGTGTAGAGATGTAGGGGTGTAGAGGTGTAGAGGTTTAGAGGTGTAGGAGTGTAGAGATGTAGGGGTGTAGAGATGTAGGGGTGTAGAGATGTAGGGGTGTAGAGGTGTAGAGGTTTAGAGGTGTACGGGTGTAGAGGTTTAGAGGTGTAGGAGTGTAGAGATGTACGGGTGTAGAGGTGTAAGGTTGTAGGGGTGTAGAGGTTTAGAGGTGTAGGGGTGTAGAGGTGTAGGGGTGTAGAGTTGTAGGGGTGTAGAGGTGTAAGGTTGTAGGGGTGTAGAGGTTTAGAGGTGTAGGGGTGTATGTTGGTTATATGTAGGGTTTAAAGATAGTTTATCTCACTTGTAAGTGGGTTGTGATCTATTTCTGTTTGTGTGCTGAAGATATGGCAGTCATTCTATTCCTATGAATTATTCACATCTCATTCTAAACATTCGTGGACTACTGTTCTACAATATCTCTGTGGCATTATGGATGGCTTATTGAAAGGCTGTTGTCTTCTCTGACAGATAACGCTAGGTCTAATGAGTAGCTATAAACATAGTAACTACGGTCTACTTGCCAACGGTAACCAACCACTGTCATTACGTGTTAAAATATAGTTACACAAAGGTTGGCTATTGTCTTTAATGGCACAAAGGAACTAAAATGTGTTGGTTGGTGGAACAATATTTTACTCCCTATTCAGTTGTCGTCTAGACTGGATTCATTGTGTGTGTGTGTGTGTGTGTGTGTGTGTGTGTGTGTGTGTGTGTGTGTGTGTGTGTGTGTGTGTGTGTGTGTGTGTGTGTGTGTGTGTGTGTGTGTGTGTGTGTGTGTGAGTACTGCATGTCCAAAGCCCAGACTGGGACCAACGCTGCAGTGGTCTATTAAACATCAATCAGATCTACAGCTGAGTTAAATACAGTGATTTTTTGGTCCACTCTGCTTCTAGTCTTCCTTTAGCTACTGTATGCTACAACATGCAATCTCTCACACACCCCACTGCACTGCAACTACACTGCACTGCAACTACACTACACTGCACTGCAACTACACAGCTCTGTTCAGTCCTGCGGTTAACACTCACACAGGTATGCACATACACGCACACGCACGCACATACACACCCCACACAACCAAACAACTAACCTGTTTGTGTGTTATGGTGCTGAGGCAGCTAACTCTAACTCACTGTTTCCCCAATATTCATTTACAAGCAGCATTGTTGCCGCCAGTCCAAAAAAGAAATAAATACAGTACCAGTCAAAAGTTTGGACACACCTACTATTTTCAAGGGTTTTTCTTCATTTTAAACTATTGTAAAATAATGGTGAAGACATCAAAACTATGAAATAACACATGAAATAACCACAAAAGTGTAAACAATTCAAAATATATTTTATATTTGAGATTCTTAAAAGTAGCCACCCTTTGCCTTGATGACAGCTTTGCACACTCTTGGCATTCTCTCAACCAGCTTTATGAGGTAGTCACCTGGAATGCATTTCAATGAACAGGTATGCCTTGTGATGTGTTCTTATGTTATCTGAGTGACTCAAATGTTATAACAAAATCAATGTGGGCCCCATGCATTGACATTTTGGGAATGTTAGATTCTCCCTTACAATCTAGTTTTCATTTGGGTGATTGTTAGTTCTCAAAGATATTTCTTATTTAAAAAATATACACTGCTCAAAGAAATAAAGGGAACACTAAAATAACACATCCTAGATCTGAATGAATGAAATATTCTTATTAAATACTTTTTTCTTTACATAGTTGAATGTGCTGACAACAAAATCACACAAAAATTATCAATGGAAATCAAATTTATCAACCCATGGAGGTCTGCATTTGGAGTCACACTCAAAATTAAAGTGGAAAACCACACTACGGGCTGATCCAACTTTGATGTAATGTCCTTAAAACAAGTCAAAATGAGGCTCAGTAGTGTGTGTGGCCTCCACGTGCCTGGTTGACCTCCCTACAACGCCTGGGCATGCTCCTGATGAGATGGAGGATGGTCAGGGATCTCCTCCCAACTCCTGGACAGTCTGTGGTGCAACCTGGCGTTGGTGGATGGAGCGAGACATGATGTCCCAGATGTGCTCAATTGGATTCAGGTCTGGGGAACGGGCGGGCCAGTCCATAGCATCAATGCCTTCCTCTTGCAGGAACTGCTGACACACTCCAGCCACATGAGGTCTAGCATTGTCTTGCATTAAGAGGAACCGAGGGCCAACCGCACCAGCATATGGTCTCACAAGGGGTCTGAGGATCTCATCTCGGTACCTAATGACAGTCAGGCTACCTCTGGCGAGCACATGGAGGGCTGTGCGGCCCCCCCAAAAAAATGCCACCCCACACCATGACTGACCCACCGACAAACCGGTCATGCTGGAGGATGTCGCAGGCAGCAGAACGTTCTCCATGGCGTCTCCACAAAAAAGACATGTTCTCTGTAGCCTGCAGTGGAATAGTGACTGGATGAAGCTGTGTTTAATATTAAGGATATACCGCAGGAGATAGCTGGGATCCTCTTGTAGCCTTTTCCTGCAGTCAAATGACCAAACCGCCCTCTATTGGCCTAATGGATTGGAATGTTATTAATATTTATTTATAATTTCATAATTACTAAACATATATTTTTTTAAATTCGCTGAAAATCCGGTTTGGTTACATTTCAGTCTTCTGTGACGTACAGTATATAAAATGAAATATTGGGATGCAAACTCAAAATGTAAACCATATCAACTGTTTTTCTGACATGGTTCAGGTGCCTTCTTTTCTCAAGCCATAATCATGTGGGTGAGGTGTATACATTTGTTTCAAAGCACATTTGTTTAAAGGCTACTAATAAACGCTCTGAGTGACCCTGATTTGCCCCACTACAGTAAAAGGTCAACAGTGGCCAGTCAAAACATTGTTTTCACACGTGATTACAATGACTGGGCTTATAATAACACATTTCACTAAAGCTGAGAAATAAATATAGTAGGCCTAGTCTATAGAAAGATGATGGGATCATCCTGTTTTTAACAAGAGGTCATCAAAACTCTGTTTTCTCACGTAATTGCATAGCATAGCCAATAGAAATGTCTCATTACATGCATCAAGCATCTATGAGGAGCTGGCTCTCGCTCTGCAACAGGTGACCCTATTCCCCTATTCCCCTCAAACTCTGAATGCCAGGGCTCTCATGAAGTGTTTGATTTTGATATCATTTGCAATGATGTCAGAGTGATTAGAGGGACAATAGAGCACTAAGGTCCAGGCCATTAGTGACTGGCCTTAAGCTATTTGGTGGGCTACTAATGACCATCAAAAGCATCAGAGCACAGTTTTGGAGAAGCCTAGTTACCATGACTCCATTGTCACGTGGAATTCCACAGCGGTCAAGACACATGAATGCCGGTGTGGCAGTGTGTTGACAACCGATGTAGCGGCACTACGGTCACTGTGACAACCCTAGTCAAGTGCTAAATAAACTGTTGACCTAAACTGTGAAACCTATTCAATCAAAGCTTGTATCCACAAATATAAAGATAGGCAGAGAATAGCACTCTTATTGTGCTGCTGAAAAGCAAACACACAAACACACACTGTGACTGTGTGTGTGTGTGTGTGTGTGTGTGTGTGTGTGTGTGTGTGTGTGTGTGTGTGTGTGTGTGTGTGTGTGTGTGTGTGTGTGTGTGTGTGTGTGTGTGTGTGTGTGTGTGTGTGTGTGTGTGTGTCGCATAGGAGAGTTATGCAGCTGGAATAAAAGTAATTACAGTGATTAAAGCTTAATCCTACACTGTCACTCACTGTCCTCAAAGCCATCGCACACACACACACACACACACACAGCCAGATGGGTCCTCCATGCTTCATTATTCTCTGTATGGGAGGAAGTGTGTGTGTGTGTGTGTGTGTGTGTGTGTGTGTGTGTGTGTGTGCGTGCGTGCGTGCGTGCGTGCGTGCGTGCGTGCGTGCGTGCGTGCGTGTGTGTGTGGGTGTTTTGGGCTGGTGTACCTACCACTCATGCTTGTAACCAAATGTTGAAAGGTGTGTGGACACCCACTGTTTAACAACCCTCATGAAAAAGTACAGCTGAATTACTACACAAAGCCTTTCCACAGGAGGATGGTGGCACCTTAATTGGGGAGAACTGGCTAGTGGTAATAGCTGGAGTAGAATTGGTAGAATGATATCAAAGCTTCAATTCATGTTCATCTTACTGCACTGTCCAATTTACAGTAGCTATTACAGTGAAATAATACCATGCTAGTGTTTGAGGATAACATACAATTCTAGTGTTTGAGGATAACATACAATTCTAGTGTTTGAGGATAACATACAATTCTAGTGTTTGAGGATAACATACAATTCTAGTGTTTGAGGATAACATACAATTCTAGTGTTTGAGGATAACATACAATTCTAGTGTTTGAGGATAACATACAATTCTAGTGTTTGAAGATAACATACAATTCTAGTGTTTGAGGATAACATACAATTCTAGTGTTTGAGGATAACATACAATTCTAGTGTTTGAAGATAACATACAATTCTAGTGTTTGAAGATAACATACAATTCTAGTGTTTGAAGATAACATACAATTCTAGTGTTTGAAGATAACATACAATTCTAGTGTTTGAAGATAACATACAATTCTAGTGTTTGAAGATAACATACAATTCTAGTGTTTGAGGATAACATACAATTCTAGTGTTTGAGGATAACATACAATTCTAGTGTTTGAAGATAACATACAATTCTAGTGTTTGAGGATAACATACAATTCTAGTGTTTGAGGATAACATACCATTCTAGTGTTTAAGGATAACATACAATTCTAGTGTTTGAGGATAAACATACAATTCTAGTGTTTGAAGATAACATACAATTCTAGTGTTTGAGGATAAACATACAATTCTAGTGTTTGAAGATAACATACAATTCTAGTGTTTGAGGATAACATACAATTCTAGTGTTTGAAGATAACATACAATTCTAGTGTTTGAAGATAACATACAATTCTAGTGTTTGAGGATAACATACAATTCTAGTGTTTGAGGATAAACATACAATTCTAGTGTTTGAGGATAAACATACAATTCTAGTGTTTGAGGATAACATACAATTCTAGTGTTTGAAGATAACATACAATTCTAGTGTTTGAAGATAACATACAATTCTAGTGTTTGAGGATAACATACAATTCTAGTGTTTGAGGATAACATACAATTCTAGTGTTTGAAGATAACATACAATTCTAGTGTTTGAAGATAACATACAATTCTAGTGTTTGAAGATAACATACAATTCTAGTGTTTGAGGATAACATACAATTCTAGTGTTTGAGGATAACATACAATTCTAGTGTTTGAGGATAAACATACAATTCTAGTGTTTGAGGATAACATACAATTCTAGTGTTTGAGGATAACATACAATTCTAGTGTTTGAAGATAACATACAATTCTAGTGTTTGAGGATAAACATACAATTCTAGTGTTTGAAGATAACATACAATTCTAGTGTTTGAGGATAACATACAATTCTAGTGTTTGAAGATAACATACAATTCTAGTGTTTGAAGATAACATACAATTCTAGTGTTTGAGGATAACATACAATTCTAGTGTTTGAAGATAACATACAATTCTAGTGTTTGAGGATAAACATACAATTCTAGTGTTTGAGGATAACATACAATTCTAGTGTTTGAGGATAACATACAATTCTAGTGTTTGAAGATAACATACAATTCTAGTGTTTGAAGATAACATACAATTCTAGTGTTTGAGGATAACATACAATTCTAGTGTTTGAGGATAAACATACAATTCTAGTGTTTGAGGATAACATACAATTCTAGTGTTTGAAAATAACATACAATTCTAGTGTTTGAGGATAACATACAATTCTAGTGTTTGAAGATAACATACAATTCTAGTGTTTGAGGATAACATACAATTCTAGTGTTTGAAGATAATTCTAGTGTTTGAGGATAACATACAATTCTAGTGTTTGAAGATAACATACAATTCTAGTGTTTGAGGATAACATACAATTCTAGTGTTTGAAGATAACATACAATTCTAGTGTTTGAAGATAACATACAATTCTAGTGTTTGAAGATAACATACAATTCTAGTGTTTGAAGATAACATACAATTCTAGTGCTTGAGGATAACATACAATTCTAGTGTTTGAGGATAACATACAATTCTAGTGTTTGAAGATAACATACAATTCTAGTGTTTGAGGATAACATACAATTCTAGTGTTTGAGGATAACATACAATTCTAGTGTTTGAGGATAACATACAATTCTAGTGTTTGAAGATAACATACAATTCTAGTGTTTGAAGATAACATACAATTCTAGTGTTTGAGGATAACATACAATTCTAGTGTTTGAGGATAAACATACAATTCTAGTGTTTGAGGATAACATACAATTCTAGTGTTTGAAGATAACATACAATTCTAGTGTTTGAGGATAACATACAATTCTAGTGTTTGAAGATAACATACAATTCTAGTGTTTGAGGATAAACATACAATTCTAGTGTTTGAGGATAACATACAATTCTAGTGTTTGAGGATAACATACAATTCTAGTGTTTGAAGATAACATACAATTCTAGTGTTTGAAGATAACATACAATTCTAGTGTTTGAGGATAACATACAATTCTAGTGTTTGAGGATAAACATACAATTCTAGTGTTTGAGGATAACATACAATTCTAGTGTTTGAAAATAACATACAATTCTAGTGTTTGAAGATAACATACAATTCTAGTGTTTGAGGATAACATACAATTCTAGTGTTTGAGGATAACATACAATTCTAGTGTTTGAAGATAACATACAATTCTAGTGTTTGAGGATAACATACAATTCTAGTGTTTGAAGATAACATACAATTCTAGTGTTTGAAGATAACATACAATTCTAGTGTTTGAAGATAACATACAATTCTAGTGTTTGAAGATAACATACAATTCTAGTGTTTGAGGATAACATACAATTCTAGTGTTTGAGGATAACATACAATTCTAGTGTTTGAAGATAACATACAATTCTAGTGTTTGAGGATAACATACAATTCTAGTGTTTGAGGATAACATACAATTCTAGTGTTTGAGGATAACATACAATTCTAGTGTTTGAAGATAACATACAATTCTAGTGTTTGAAGATAACATACAATTCTAGTGTTTGAGGATAACATACAATTCTAGTGTTTGAGGATAAACATACAATTCTAGTGTTTGAAGATAACATACAATTCTAGTGTTTGAGGATAACATACAATTCTAGTGTTTGAGGATAACATACAATTCTAGTGCTTGAGGATAACATACAATTCTAGTGTTTGAGGATAACATACAATTCTAGTGTTTGAAGATAACATACAATTCTAGTGTTTGAGGATAACATACAATTCTAGTGTTTGAGGATAACATACAATTCTAGTGTTTGAGGATAACATACAATTCTAGTGTTTGAAGATAACATACAATTCTAGTGTTTGAAGATAACATACAATTCTAGTGTTTGAGGATAACATACAATTCTAGTGTTTGAGGATAAACATACAATTCTAGTGTTTGAAGATAACATACAATTCTAGTGTTTGAAGATAACATACAATTCTAGTGTTTGAGGATAACATACAATTCTAGTGTTTGAGGATAAACATACAATTCTAGTGTTTGAGGATAACATACAATTCTAGTGTTTGAAAATAACATACAATTCTAGTGTTTGAAGATAACATACAATTCTAGTGTTTGAGGATAACATACAATTCTAGTGTTTGAGGATAACATACAATTCTAGTGTTTGAAGATAACATACAATTCTAGTGTTTGAAGATAACATACAATTCTAGTGTTTGAAGATAACATACAATTCTAGTGTTTGAAGATAACATACAATTCTAGTGTTTGAAGATAACATACAATTCTAGTGCTTGAGGATAACATACAATTCTAGTGTTTGAGGATAACATACAATTCTAGTGTTTGAAGATAACATACAATTCTAGTGTTTGAGGATAACATACAATTCTAGTGTTTGAGGATAACATACAATTCTAGTGTTTGAGGATAACATACAATTCTAGTGTTTGAAGATAACATACAATTCTAGTGTTTGAAGATAACATACAATTCTAGTGTTTGAGGATAACATACAATTCTAGTGTTTGAGGATAAACATACAATTCTAGTGTTTGAAGATAACATACAATTCTAGTGTTTGAAGATAACATACAATTCTAGTGTTTGAGGATAACATACAATTCTAGTGTTTGAGGATAAACATACAATTCTAGTGTTTGAGGATAACATACAATTCTAGTGTTTGAAAATAACATACAATTCTAGTGTTTGAAGATAACATACAATTCTAGTGTTTGAGGATAACATACAATTCTAGTGTTTGAGGATAACATACAATTCTAGTGTTTGAAGATAACATACAATTCTAGTGTTTGAGGATAACATACAATTCTAGTGTTTGAAGATAACATACAATTCTAGTGTTTGAAGATAACATACAATTCTAGTGTTTGAAGATAACATACAATTCTAGTGTTTGAAGATAACATACAATTCTAGTGCTTGAGGATAACATACAATTCTAGTGTTTTGAGGATAACATACAATTCTAGTGTTTGAGGATAACATACAATTCTAGTGTTTGAAGATAACATACAATTCTAGTGTTTGAGGATAACATACAATTCTAGTGTTTGAGGATAACATACAATTCTAGTGTTTGAGGATAACATACAATTCTAGTGTTTGAAGATAACATACAATTCTAGTGTTTGAAGATAACATACAATTCTAGTGTTTGAGGATAACATACAATTCTAGTGTTTGAGGATAAACATACAATTCTAGTGTTTGAAGATAACATACAATTCTAGTGTTTGAAGATAACATACAATTCTAGTGTTTGAGGATAACATACAATTCTAGTGTTTGAGGATAACATACAATTCTAGTGTTTGAGGATAAACATACAATTCTAGTGTTTGAAGATAACATACAATTCTAGTGTTTGAAGATAACATACAATTCTAGTGTTTGAGGATAACATACAATTCTAGTGTTTGAGGATAACATACAATTCTAGTGCTTGAGGATAACATACAATTCTAGTGTTTGAGGATAACATACAATTCTAGTGTTTGAAGATAACATACAATTCTAGTGTTTGAGGATAACATACAATTCTAGTGTTTGAGGATAACATACAATTCTAGTGTTTGAGGATAACATACAATTCTAGTGTTTGAAGATAACATACAATTCTAGTGTTTGAAGATAACATACAATTCTAGTGTTTGAGGATAACATACAATTCTAGTGTTTGAGGATAAACATACAATTCTAGTGTTTGAAGATAACATACAATTCTAGTGTTTGAAGATAACATACAATTCTAGTGTTTGAGGATAACATACAATTCTAGTGTTTGAGGATAAACATACAATTCTAGTGTTTGAGGATAACATACAATTCTAGTGTTTGAAAATAACATACAATTCTAGTGTTTGAAGATAACATACAATTCTAGTGTTTGAGGATAACATACAATTCTAGTGTTTGAGGATAACATACAATTCTAGTGTTTGAGGATAAACATACAATTCTAGTGTTTGAAGATAACATACAATTCTAGTGTTTGAAGATAACATACAATTCTAGTGTTTGAAGATAACATACAATTCTAGTGTTTGAGGATAACATACAATTCTAGTGTTTGAGGATAACATACAATTCTAGTGTTTGAGGATAACATACAATTCTAGTGTTTGAAGATAACATACAATTCTAGTGTTTGAGGATAACATACAATTCTAGTGTTTGAGGATAACATACAATTCTAGTGTTTGAGGATAACATACAATTCTAGTGTTTGAAGATAACATACAATTCTAGTGTTTGAAGATAACATACAATTCTAGTGTTTGAGGATAACATACAATTCTAGTGTTTGAGGATAAACATACAATTCTAGTGTTTGAAGATAACATACAATTCTAGTGTTTGAAGATAACATACAATTCTAGTGTTTGAGGATAACATACAATTCTAGTGTTTGAGGATAAACATACAATTCTAGTGTTTGAGGATAACATACAATTCTAGTGTTTGAAAATAACATACAATTCTAGTGTTTGAAGATAACATACAATTCTAGTGTTTGAGGATAACATACAATTCTAGTGTTTGAGGATAACATACAATTCTAGTGTTTGAAGATAACATACAATTCTAGTGTTTGAAGATAACATACAATTCTAGTGTTTAAAGATAACATACAATTCTAGTGTTTGAAGATAACATACAATTCTAGTGTTTGAAGATAACATACAATTCTAGTGCTTGAGGATAACATACAATTCTAGTGTTTGAGGATAACATACAATTCTAGTGTTTGAAGATAACATACAATTCTAGTGTTTGAGGATAACATACAATTCTAGTGTTTGAGGATAACATACAATTCTAGTGTTTGAGGATAACATACAATTCTAGTGTTTGAAGATAACATACAATTCTAGTGTTTGAAGATAACATACAATTCTAGTGTTTGAGGATAACATACAATTCTAGTGTTTGAGGATAAACATACAATTCTAGTGTTTGAAGATAACATACAATTCTAGTGTTTGAAGATAACATACAATTCTAGTGTTTGAGGATAACATACAATTCTAGTGTTTGAGGATAAACATACAATTCTAGTGTTTGAGGATAACATACAATTCTAGTGTTTGAAAATAACATACAATTCTAGTGTTTGAAGATAACATACAATTCTAGTGTTTGAGGATAACATACAATTCTAGTGTTTGAGGATAACATACAATTCTAGTGTTTGAAGATAACATACAATTCTAGTGTTTGAGGATAACATACAATTCTAGTGTTTGAAGATAACATACAATTCTAGTGTTTGAAGATAACATACAATTCTAGTGTTTGAAGATAACATACAATTCTAGTGTTTGAAGATAACATACAATTCTAGTGCTTGAGGATAACATACAATTCTAGTGCTTGAGGATAACATACAATTCTAGTGTTTGAGGATAACATACAATTCTAGTGTTTGAAGATAACATACAATTCTAGTGTTTGAGGATAACATACAATTCTAGTGTTTGAGGATAACATACAATTCTAGTGTTTGAGGATAACATACAATTCTAGTGTTTGAAGATAACATACAATTCTAGTGTTTGAAGATAACATACAATTCTAGTGTTTGAGGATAACATACAATTCTAGTGTTTGAGGATAAACATACAATTCTAGTGTTTGAAGATAACATACAATTCTAGTGTTTGAAGATAACATACAATTCTAGTGTTTGAGGATAACATACAATTCTAGTGTTTGAGGATAAACATACAATTCTAGTGTTTGAGGATAACATACAATTCTAGTGTTTGAAAATAACATACAATTCTAGTGTTTGAAGATAACATACAATTCTAGTGTTTGAGGATAACATACAATTCTAGTGTTTGAGGATAACATACAATTCTAGTGTTTGAAGATAACATACAATTCTAGTGTTTGAAGATAACATACAATTCTAGTGTTTGAAGATAACATACAATTCTAGTGTTTGAAGATAACATACAATTCTAGTGTTTGAAGATAACATACAATTCTAGTGCTTGAGGATAACATACAATTCTAGTGTTTGAGGATAACATACAATTCTAGTGTTTGAAGATAACATACAATTCTAGTGTTTGAGGATAACATACAATTCTAGTGTTTGAGGATAACATACAATTCTAGTGTTTGAGGATAACATACAATTCTAGTGTTTGAAGATAACATACAATTCTAGTGTTTGAAGATAACATACAATTCTAGTGTTTGAGGATAACATACAATTCTAGTGTTTGAGGATAAACATACAATTCTAGTGTTTGAAGATAACATACAATTCTAGTGTTTGAAGATAACATACAATTCTAGTGTTTGAGGATAACATACAATTCTAGTGTTTGAGGATAAACATACAATTCTAGTGTTTGAGGATAACATACAATTCTAGTGTTTGAAAATAACATACAATTCTAGTGTTTGAAGATAACATACAATTCTAGTGTTTGAGGATAACATACAATTCTAGTGTTTGAGGATAACATACAATTCTAGTGTTTGAAGATAACATACAATTCTAGTGTTTGAGGATAACATACAATTCTAGTGTTTGAAGATAACATACAATTCTAGTGTTTGAAGATAACATACAATTCTAGTGTTTGAAGATAACATACAATTCTAGTGTTTGAAGATAACATACAATTCTAGTGCTTGAGGATAACATACAATTCTAGTGTTTGAGGATAACATACAATTCTAGTGTTTGAAGATAACATACAATTCTAGTGTTTGAGGATAACATACAATTCTAGTGTTTGAGGATAACATACAATTCTAGTGTTTGAGGATAACATACAATTCTAGTGTTTGAAGATAACATACAATTCTAGTGTTTGAGGATAACATACAATTCTAGTGTTTGAGGATAACATACAATTCTAGTGTTTGAGGATAAACATACAATTCTAGTGTTTGAGGATAACATACAATTCTAGTGTTTGAAGATAACATACAATTCTAGTGTTTGAAGATAACATACAATTCTAGTGTTTGAGGATAACATACAATTCTAGTGTTTGAAGATAACATACAATTCTAGTGTTTGAAGATAACATACAATTCTAGTGTTTGAGGATAACATACAATTCTAGTGTTTGAGGATAAACATACAATTCTAGTGTTTGAAGATAACATACAATTCTAGTGTTTGAAGATAACATACAATTCTAGTGTTTGAGGATAACATACAATTCTAGTGTTTGAGGATAAACATACAATTCTAGTGTTTGAGGATAACATACAATTCTAGTGTTTGAAAATAACATACAATTCTAGTGTTTGAAGATAACATACAATTCTAGTGTTTGAGGATAACATACAATTCTAGTGTTTGAGGATAACATACAATTCTAGTGTTTGAAGATAACATACAATTCTAGTGTTTGAGGATAACATACAATTCTAGTGTTTGAAGATAACATACAATTCTAGTGTTTGAAGATAACATACAATTCTAGTGTTTGAAGATAACATACAATTCTAGTGTTTGAAGATAACATACAATTCTAGTGCTTGAGGATAACATACAATTCTAGTGTTTGAGGATAACATACAATTCTAGTGTTTGAAGATAACATACAATTCTAGTGTTTGAGGATAACATACAATTCTAGTGTTTGAGGATAACATACAATTCTAGTGTTTGAGGATAACATACAATTCTAGTGTTTGAAGATAACATACAATTCTAGTGTTTGAGGATAACATACAATTCTAGTGTTTGAGGATAACATACAATTCTAGTGTTTGAGGATAAACATACAATTCTAGTGTTTGAGGATAACATACAATTCTAGTGTTTGAAGATAACATACAATTCTAGTGTTTGAAGATAACATACAATTCTAGTGTTTGAGGATAACATACAATTCTAGTGTTTGAGGATAACATACAATTCTAGTGTTTGAGGATAACATACAATTCTAGTGTTTGAGGATAACATACAATTCTAGTGTTTGAGGATAACATACAATTCTAGTGTTTGAGGATAACATACAATTCTAGTGTTTGAGGATAACATACAATTCTAGTGTTTGAAGATAACATACAATTCTAGTGTTTGAGGATAAACATACACTTCTAGTGTTTGAGGATAACATACAATTCTAGTGTTTGAAGATAACATACAATTCTAGTGTTTGAAGATAACATACAATTCTAGTGTTTGAAGATAACATACAATTCTAGTGTTTGAAGATAACATACAATTCTAGTGTTTGAAGATAACATACAATTCTAGTGTTTGAGGATAACATACAATTCTAGTGTTTGAGGATAAACATACAATTCTAGTGTTTGAGGATAACATACAATTCTAGTGTTTGAAAATAACATACAATTCTAGTGTTTGAGGATAACATACAATTCTAGTGTTTGAAGATAACATACAATTCTAGTGTTTGAGGATAACATACAATTCTAGTGTTTGAAGATAACATACAATTCTAGTGTTTGAGGATAACATAAAATTCTAGTGTTTGAAGATAACATACAATTCTAGTGTTTGAGGATAAACATACAATTCTAGTGTTTGAGGATAACATACAATTCTAGTGTTTGAAAATAACATACAATTCTAGTGTTTGAGGATAACATACAATTCTAGTGTTTGAAGATAACATACAATTCTAGTGTTTGAGGATAACATACAATTCTAGTGTTTGAAGATAACATACAATTCTAGTGTTTGAGGATAACATACAATTCTAGTGTTTGAAGATAACATACAATTCTAGTGTTTGAGGATAACATACAATTCTAGTGTTTGAAGATAACATACAATTCTAGTGTTTGAAGATAACATACAATTCTAGTGTTTGAAGATAACATACAATTCTAGTGTTTTAAGATAACATACAATTCTAGTGCTTGAGGATAACATACAATTCTAGTGTTTGAGGATAACATACAATTCTAGTGTTTGAAGATAACATACAATTCTAGTGTTTGAGGATAACATACAATTCTAGTGTTTGAAGATAACATACAATTCTAGTGTTTGAAGATAACATACAATTCTAGTGTTTGAGGATAACATACAATTCTAGTGTTTGAGGATAACATACAATTCTAGTGTTTGAGGATAACATACAATTCTAGTGTTTGAGGATAACATACAATTCTAGTGTTTGAGGATAACATACAATTCTAGTGTTTGAGGATAACATACAATTCTAGTGTTTGAGGATAACATACAATTCTAGTGTTTGAGGATAAACATACACTTCTAGTGTTTGAAGATAACATACAATTCTAGTGTTTGAAGACAACATACAATTCTAGTGTTTGAAGATAACATACAATTCTAGTGTTTGAAGATAACATACAATTCTAGTGCTTGAGGATAACATACAATTCTAGTGTTTGAAGATAACATACAATTCTAGTGTTTGAAGATAACATACAATTCTAGTGTTTGAGGATAATGCACAACAACAAAACACTTTTATCATGGTAACTGGTTTGATACATTCACCTCTGAAGGTAAATAATTTACTTACATTCAGTAATCTTGCTCTGATGTGTCATCCTGAGGGTCCCAGAGATAAAATGTAGTGTAGTTTTGTTTGAAAAAAATATATTTTTAAATTAAAATAACATACAATTCTAGTGTTTGAAGATAACATACAATTCTAGTGTTTGAGGATAACATACAATTCTAGTGTTTGAAGATAACATACAATTCTAGTGTTTGAGGATAACATAAAATTCTAGTGTTTGAAGATAACATACAATTCTAGTGTTTGAGGATAAACATACAATTCTAGTGTTTGAGGATAACATACAATTCTAGTGTTTGAAAATAACATACAATTCTAGTGTTTGAGGATAACATACAATTCTAGTGTTTGAAGATAACATACAATTCTAGTGTTTGAAGATAACATACAATTCTAGTGTTTGAAGATAACATACAATTCTAGTGTTTTAAGATAACATACAATTCTAGTGCTTGAGGATAACATACAATTCTAGTGTTTGAGGATAACATACAATTCTAGTGTTTGAAGATAACATACAATTCTAGTGTTTGAGGATAACATACAATTCTAGTGTTTGAAGATAACATACAATTCTAGTGTTTGAAGATAACATACAATTCTAGTGTTTGAGGATAACATACAATTCTAGTGTTTGAGGATAACATACAATTCTAGTGTTTGAGGATAACATACAATTCTAGTGTTTGAGGATAACATACAATTCTAGTGTTTGAGGATAACATACAATTCTAGTGTTTGAGGATAACATACAATTCTAGTGTTTGAGGATAACATACAATTCTAGTGTTTGAAGATAACATACAATTCTAGTGTTTGAAGACAACATACAATTCTAGTGTTTGAAGATAACATACAATTCTAGTGTTTGAAGATAACATACAATTCTAGTGCTTGAGGATAACATACAATTCTAGTGTTTGAAGATAACATACAATTCTAGTGTTTGAAGATAACATACAATTCTAGTGCTTGAGGATAACATACAATTCTAGTGTTTGAGGATAATGCACAACAACAAAACACTTTTATCATGGTAACTGGTTTGATACATTCACCTCTGAAGGTAAATAATTTACTTACATTCAGTAATCTTGCTCTGATGTGTCATCCTGAGGGTCCCAGAGATAAAATGTAGTGTAGTTTTGTTTGAAAAAAATATATTTTTAAATTAAAATGTAGGAACTGGGTTGTACAGTTTGACCCCACTGCTGTCTCTGGCTCCACACTCCCCCACCCGGCCATCTAGATGTGTGAAGGTTAGTGTCTTTTCTGTAAGGAAGCTAATGATCCATCATGTATGACAATCATGGGAGTGTGTAAACTTAAATGCTTAATTACCATAGCCTTTTTGTATGTTCTCTATAGTTATGTACTTGTATTTGGGCAAACTCCTGTCAGACTATATACAAAATATTGTGTAGTGAGGTAATTCTTCACTGGATCGGTCTGAAACTTCACACACACACTGCTGCCATCTTTTGGACAAACGCTAAATTACACCTAGGATCCTATCTCAATGCATGGCATTTCTCTTGCATTTCAAAGATGATGGGAAAAAAAACATTTTTGTTTTTGAAATGCATGTTTTCGTGTTTGTATTATCTTTTATCAGATCTAATGTGTTAAATTCTCCTACATTAATTTCACATTTCCACAAACTTCAAGTGTTTCCTTTCAAATGGCATATCCTTGCTTTTGGAATAATTTTGGAAATGCATTCCAGGTGACTACCTCATGAAGCTGGTTGAGAGAATGCTAAGAGTGTGCAAAGCTGTCATCAAGGCAAAGGGTGGCTACTTTGAAGAATATAAAATATAAAATCTATATATCATTTTACCTTTATTTAACCAGGTAAGCCAGTTGAGAACAAGTTCTCATTTACAACTGCGACCTGGCCAAGATAAAGCAACAAAAACAACAACACAGAGTTACACATAAACAAACGTACAGTCAATAACACAAAAGAAAAGAAAAATGGAAACATCTATGTACAGTGTGTGCAAATGTAGAAGAGTAGAGAGGTAGGCAATAAATAGTCCATAGAGACAAAAATAATTACAATGTAGCATTAATACTGGAGGGATAGATGTGCAGATGATGATGTGCAAGTAGAGATACTGGGGTGCAAGAGGGTAAGTAATAATATGGGGATGAGGTAGTCGGGGGTGCTATTTACAGATTGGCTGTGTACAGGTACAGTGATCGGTAAGCTGCTCTGACTGCTGATGCTTAAAGTTAGAGAGGGAGATATAAGACTCCAGCTTCAGAGATTTCATTGGCAGCAGAGAACTAGAAGGAAAGGCGGCCAAAGGAAGTGTTGGCTATTGCACTGAGGATGACCAGTGCAATATACCTGCTGGAGCGCGTGCCACGGGTGGATGTTACAATGGTGACCAGTGAGCCGAGACAAGGCAGGGCTCCACCTAGCAAAGACCAATAGATGACCTGGAGCCAGTGGGCTCGGCGACAGATATGCAGCAAGGGCTAGCCAACGAGAGCATACAGGTCGCAGTGGTGGGTAGTATATGGGTGCTTTGGTGATAAAACGGATGGCTCTGTGATAGACTGTATCCAGTCTGCTGAGCAGAGTGCCGGGAACCATTCTGTAAATGACATCGCTGGAGTCAAGGATCGGTAGGATAGTCAGTTTTACGAGGGTATGCTTGGCGGCATGAGTGAAGGAAGCTTTGTTGCGAAACAGGAAGCACACCAGATTCAATTTTTGGTTGGAGATGCTTAATGTGAGTCTGGAAGGAGAGTCCACAGTCCAACCAGACACCAAGACATGTGTAGTTGTCCACATATTCTAGGTCAGAACCTAGAATATGTGAGATTTTGATTTGTTTAACACTTTTTTGTTTACTTCACGATTCCATATGTGTTATTTCATAGTTTTGATTTCTTCACTATTATTATAAAATGTCGAACATAGTAAAAATAAATACAAAACATTGAATGAGTAGGTGTGTCCCACCTTTGACTGGTACTGTATATTGTGAGTAGTCAGGTAGGTTTAGTTAGACCTAATTCCTCACTATCTCATCACATTTCCTCAGTTCTCTGTGCCCTTCCTGTATCAGCAAGGAGAAAGAGGGAGAGAAAAAGAGAGCGAAAGAGAGACAAAGGTGGTGTGAGCGAGAGAGAGATAGAGAAATATATACATTGAGAGAAGGTCTGCATTCTGTAAGACTGTCGTTGAGATGAGAAGGTCTGCATTCTGTGAGACTGTCTTTGAGAGGAGATGGCCTACATTCTGTGAGACTGTCTTTGAGAGGAGATGGCCTACATTCTGTGAGACTGTCTTTGAGATGTGAAGGTCTACATTCTCTGAGACTGTCTTTGAGAGGAGAAGGCCTACATTCTGTGAGACTGTTTTTTTTAGAGAAGAAGGCCTACATTCTGTGAGACGGTCTTTGAGAGGAGAAGGCCTACATTCATGTGAGACTGTTTTTGAGAGAAGAAGGCCTACATTCTGTGAGACTGTCTTTGAGTGGAGAAGGCCTACATTCTGTGTGAATGTTTTTGAGAGGAGAAGGCCTACATTCTGTGAGACTGTCTTTGAGTGGAGAATGAGAACATTCTGTGGGACTGTCTTTGAGAGGAGATGGCCTACATTCTGTGAGACAGTCTTTGAGTGGAGAAGGCCTACATTCTGTGAGACTCTCTTTGAGAGGAGAATGAGAACATTCTGGGAGATGTCTTTGAGAGGAGATGGCCTACAGCCTTTGAGTGGAGAAGGCCTACATTCTGTGAGACTGTCTTTGAGAGGAGAATGAGAACATTCTGTGAGACTGTCTTTGAGAGGAGATGGCCTACATTCTGTGAGACAGTCTTTGAGTGGAGAAGGCCTACATTCTGTGAGACTGTCTTTGAGAGGAGAATGCCAACATTCTGTGAGACTGTCTTTGAGAGGAGAATGAGAACATTCTGTGAGACTCTCTTTGAGAGGAGATGGCCTACATACTGTGAGACTGTCTTTGAGAGGAGATGGCCTACATTCTGTGAGACAGTTTTTTTTAGAGAAGAAGGCCTACATTCTGAGAAACGGTCTTTGAGTGGAGATGGCCTACATTCTGTGAGACTCTCTTTGAGTGGAGAAGGCCTACATTCTGTGAGACTGTCTTTGAGGTGAGAAGGCCTACATTCTGTGAGACTGTTTTTGAGAGGAGAAGGCCTACATTCTGTGAGACTGTCTTTGAGTGGAGAAGGCCTACATTCTGTGAGACTCTCTTTGAGTGGAGAAGGCCTACATTCTGTGAGACTGTTTTTGAGAGGAGAAGGCCTACATTCTGTGAGACTGTCTTTGAGTGGAGAAGGCCTACATTCTGTGAGACTCTCTTTGAGTGGAGAAGTCCTACATTCTGTGAGACTGTCTTTGAGTGGAGAAGGCCTACATTCTGTGAGACTCTCTTTGAGTGGAGAAGGCCTACATTCTGTGAGACTGTCTTTGAGTGGAGATGGCCTACATTCTGTGAGACAGTCTTTGAGTGGAGAAGGCCTACATTCTGTGAGACTCTCTTTGAGTGGAGAAGGCCTACATTCTGTGAGACTGTCTTTGAGAGGAGATGGTCTACATTCTGTGAGACAGTCTTTGAGTGGAGAAGGCCTACATTCTGTGAGACTGTCTTTGAGAGGAGAATGCCAACATTCTGTGAGACTGTCTTTGAGTGGAGATGGCCTACATTCTGTGAGACTGTCTTTGAGTGGAGAAGGCCTACATTCTGTGAGACTGTCTTTGAGTGGAGATGGACTACATTCTGTAAGACTGTCTTTGAGATGAGAAGGCCTACATTCTGTGAGACTCTCTTTGAGTGGAGATGGCCTACATTCTGTGAGACTCTCTTTGAGTGGAGATGGCCTACATTCTGTGAGACTGTCTTTGAGTGGAGAAGGCCTACATTCTGTGAGACTGTCTTTGAGTGGAGATGGCCTACATTCTGTGAGACTGTCTTTGAGATGAGAAGGCCTACATTCTGTGAGACTGTCTTTGAGTGGAGAAGGCCTACATTCTGTTGGTTAGGGGCTTGTAAAGTAAGCATTTCACTCATTTCACTCACTCTGTTGTATTCAGCATTTCACTCTAAGGTCTACCTACACCTGCTGTATTCGGCGCATGTGACTCATGCAATTTGATTTGATTTGTATCAGCATGAGTAATGAAAGACAACAATACAGAGTTTGTGGTTACTGTAATTAACGTGTTAACGAGTAATCACTAGTTATGCTATGATTCCTCTGCTGTGCTTTGCCAAGGTGTTTATCTGTTATTTTAGAGGGATAGAAACACCTGAAAACAACAGTAGGAGAGAGAGAGAGAGAGAGAGAGAGAGAGAGAGAATGAGAGAGAGAGAGAGACAGAGAGAGAGAGAGAGAGAGAGAGAGAGAGAGAGAGAGAGAGAGAGAGAGAGAGAGAGAGAGAGAGAGAGAGAGAGAGAGAGAGAGAGAGAGACAGAGATAGAGAGAGAACGAGAGAGAGAGAGAGCGAGAGAACGAGAGAGAGAGAGAGAGAGAGAGAGAGACAGAGAGAGACAGAGAGAGACAGAGAGAGAGAGAGAGAGAGAGAGAGAGAGAGAGAGAGAGAACGAGAGAGAGAGAGACAGAGAGACACAGAGAGAGAGAGAGAGAGAGAGAGAGAGAGAGAGAGAGAGACAGAGAGGTAAAATAGGTTGGCAGAGGTACTGCTGTGTAGGCGTGCAGGGAGGAGCATCATTTGCCACCATTCAATCATAGCTAGCTTAGATAATGGCCCACAGGTGTGCTGGTGTAAATGTATGTGTGTGTGTGTGTGTGTGTGTGTGTGTGTGTGTGTGTGTGTGTGTGTGTGTGTGTGTGTGTGTGTGTGTGTGTGTGTGTGTGTGTGTGTGTGTGTGTGTGTGTGTGTGTGTGTGTGTGTGTGTGTGTGTGCATGTACCGGGGACATCGCCTGTAGTCACACTCATAATGATTAGGGAAATGAAACATCACAACACCATCCCTAAACATCTCCATCTAATCAACCTCTAACCAACACCACAGGGAACTCGTTAATGGTCCCAAATGTCCGGCAATAAAACTCACTAGACCCTCTCAATTTAGTTTCATTTAAATCTACATTGATTGTATAATCCTAGATGGATTGTTGCTATATGTAAGGTATTTGAGTATGACTGCACACTCTTAGAAAATTTTTTCTATATGGAACCAAAATAAGGTTCCATCCGTTGAGCCGTTCGGTATATGCCACACCCCTAAAGGTTGACCGAAATCCCACTCAGTATGAGGCTCTAGTAGAATGGAGGAGCTTGTTTGTTAGGTTGTTGTGGTTGGAGATCATTAAAACAGTAAGACCAGGGGCAGTTAAAGGCTGGAGAGTGTGACAGAGCACTTGCATTATCACTGGGACACCTTTACAATGAAGAAATCTACTCACACACACACACACACACACACACACACACACACACACACACACACACTCACCACTCACAGACACATGCACGTACACACACACTAACACACACACAGCCACACTAACAACACGGTTGTCCAATGTTACAGAGACATTGAACTACTGGTCACTTTCTGTTTCCCCCTGTGTATTTAAATATTGTATTCTCAACATAGCTCTTTCTGATGTTTCTCCTACTGCACAGTACATTGTAGTTCCACTGTTTATACACACCTCATATGTATTATGTACTGTATTCTTGTCCTAGCTCATTCTAATATATCTACTGCCTACAGTATCATTCCTAGTATATCATGTGTAAATTCATACAGTGTATATACGTATAGATTACATTACTGTTGCAGTGCTTTTTGGGTTGTTAATTGGATTCGTTAATTTGACATTTCTAGATTTTTTTTGTTTTGTTGTTGTTGATTATTTGTGTACATAAGCTAGTAACATGCTCATTTATTCATTTTCAGGACACTGAAAAGATTTGGCATGGTTCCCCAGATCCTTAAAAAGTTCTACAGCCGCACCATTGAGAGCATCTTGACCGGTTGCATCACCGCCTGGTACGGCAACTGTTCAGCATCCGACCATAAGGCTCCACAGAGAATTGTCAAAAGACTGCTGTCACCCAAGTCATGGACTCTTCTCTCCACAACCACACAGCAACGGGACCAGAGCGCCTAGTCTAGGTCCAAAAGACTGCTGTCACCCAAGTCATGGACTCTTCTCTCCACAACCACACAGCAACGGGACCAGAGCGCCTAGTCTAGGTCCAAAAGACTGCTGTCACCCAAGTCATGGACTCTTCTCTCCGCAACCACACAGCAACGGGACCAGAGCGCCTAGTCTAGGTCCAAAAGACTGCTGTCACCCAAGTCATGGACTCTTCTCTCCGCAACCACACAGCAACGGGACCAGAGCGCCTAGTCTAGGTCCAAAAGACTGCTGTCACCCAAGTCATAGACTCTTCTCTCCGCTACCACACAGCAACGGGACCAGAGCGCCTAGTCTAGGTCCAAAAGACTGCTGTCACCCAAGTCATGGACTCTTCTCTCCACAACCACAAAGCAACGGGACCGGAGCGCCTAGTCTAGGTCCAAAAGACTGCTGTCACCCAAGTCATGGACTCTTCTCTCCGCTACCACACAGCAACGGGACCAGAGCACCTAGTCTAGGTCCAAAAGACTGCTGTCACCCAAGTCATGGACTCTTCTCTCCACAACCACACAGCAACGGGACCAGAGCGCCTAGTCTAGGTCCAAAAGGCTCCTTATCAGCTTCAACCCCTGAGCCATAAGACTGCTGACCCCCCTGTTTTTACACTGCTGCTACTCGCTGTATATTATCTATGCATAGTCACTTTACCCCCACCTACAGGTGCAAACTACCGCGACTAATCTGTACCCCCGCACACTGACTCAGTACTGGTACCCCCTGTATATAGCCTCCACACTGACTCGGTACCGGTACCCCCTGTATATAGCCTCCACACTGACTCTGTACCGGTACCCCCTGTATATAGGCTCCACACTGACTCGGTACCGGTACCCCCTGTATATAGCCTCCACACTGACTCTGTACCGGTACCCCCTGTATATAGGCTCCACACTGACTCGGTACCGGTACCCCCTGTATATAGCCTCCACACTGACTCTGTACCGGTACCCCCTGTATATAGCCTCCACACTGACTCTGTACCGGTACCCCCTGTATATAGCCTCCACACTGACTCTGTACCGGTACCCCCTGTATATAGGCTCCACACTGACTCTGTACCGGTACCCCCTGTATATAGCCTCCACACTGACTCTGTACCGGTACCCCCTGTATATAGCCTCCACACTGACTCTGTACCGGTACCCCCTGTATATAGCCTCCACACTGACTCTGTACCGGTACCCCCTGTATATACTGTAGCCTCGTTATTGTTATTTTATTGTGTTACTTTTTATTTAATTTTTTACTTTAGTTTATTTAGTAAATCTTTTCTTATCTCTATTCCTTGAACTGCAATGGTTAAGGGCTTGTAAGTAAGCATTTCACGGTATGGACTGGTCCAAAATGCAAACTCCTTTCGTTTGAGTTATGTTATAATTATTTTTTAATTGTTTTTATTTTTGAACACCTGCTGTAATCGGCGCATGTGACAAATATATATATTTTATTTAGTTTGATGTGATTATGATTTGATTTCACTGCACCCTCTTTAACAGGTATTTCCAAGGGTATGCCCAATGCTGTCGGGGGTACTCCACATAAAAATGTTTATTTACATTTTTTTTATTTTTATATTCTTCACATTTTCAAACAGGCCTTTTAGGTTTTCCAACGGGGCTATACATTTGGGTGAGGTTTATTTCTCGCCTGAGTAGCCTCGTTTCACTGTCAAAATTATAAATGAAACCATATGGCGTTCAGCAAAATAAAAACTTCCGGGTTGGAGCAAGCGGTCGCATCCGCACTTCGGTCCGCAGGTAGTATAACTTTTCATTACATTTCATTACATTTCATTATAGTACAACGGTTTGATTTGTCTAATCTTAGCAATTTCTTCTTAGCTAGCTACATAGCCGTCATTGTATCAAAGATAATTGCGTAATTATCGTATTTCGTCGTCCTAACGTAGTCTACACTGCTATCTGCCCAGCAGCTAGCCAGCTAGCAAACGTCCACCGTCTACCGAATAGCAGCACTGTCGAAACTATTACACTCAACTGAACGACTTGATTAGTGTAGTGTTAGCTAGCTACATAGTTGTCTTTGCTGTCTTCGTATCCAAGATAATTGTGTAGTTTAGAGTGTGTAGTTTTAGAGTGATTATCTTAATTTACCGAGGTTAGCTAGCCAGCTATTTGTCGTCCTTAACGTAGGAGACACTGCTAGCTAGCCAACAGCTAGCCAACGTCTACCGAATAGAACTTCCGCACTCAACAACCCGGTCGCATTCCGCTTCGCTCCACAGGTAGTATCACATTTTCATTTCATTTCATTACAGTACAACGGTTTGATTTGTTTGATCGTAGCTAGCTACATAGCTTGCTACATAGCCGTCTCTGTATCAAAGATAATTGTGTAGTCTAGAGCGATTTTCTAGGTTAGCTAGCCAGCTATTGTCGTTCTTTTAACGCAACGTAACGTAATCAACACTGCTAGCTAGCCAGCTAGCCCCCGAATAGCAGCACTGTAGAAACAATTACACTCAACGGAACGACTTGATTAGTGTAGTGTCAACAACGCAGCCACTGCCAGCTAGCCTACAAAGTCAACAACGCAGCCACTGCCAGCTAGCCTACTTCAGCAGTACTGTATCATTTTAATCATTTTAGTCAATAAGATTCTTGCTACGTAAGCTTAACTTTCTGAACATTCGAGACGTGTAGCCCACTTGTCATTCCAATCTCCTTTGCATTAGCGTAGCCTCTTCTGTAGCCTGTCAACTATGTGTCTGTCTATCCCTGTTCTCTCCTCTCTGCACAGACCATACAAACGCTCCACACCGCGTGGCCGCGGCCACCCTAATCTGGTGGTCCCAGCGCGCACGACCCACGTGGAGTTCCAGGTCTCCGGTAGCCTCTGGAACTGCCGATATGCGGCCAACAAGGCAGAGTTCATCTCAGCCTATGCCTCCCTCCAGTCCCTCGACTTCTTGGCACTGACGGAAACATGGATCACCACAGATAACACTGCTACTCCTACTGCTCTCTCTTCGTCCGCCCACGTGTTCTCGCACACCCCAAGAGCTTCTGGTCAGCGGGGTGGTGGCACGGGATCCTCATCTCTCCCAAGTGGTCATTCTCTCTTTCTCCCTTACCCATCTGTCTATCGCCTCCTTTGAATTCCATGCTGTCACAGTTACCAGCCCTTTCAAGCTTAACATCCTTATCATTTATCGCCCTCCAGGTTCCTCGGAGAGTTCATCAATGAGCTTGATGCCTTGATAAGCTCCTTTCCTGAGGACGGCTCACCTCTCACAGTTCTGGGCGACTTTAACCTCCCCACGTCTACCTTTGACTCATTCCTCTCTGCCTCCTTCTTTCCACTCCTCTCCTCTTTTGACCTCACCCTCTCACCTTCCCCCTACTCACAAGGCAGGCAATATGCTCGACCTCATCTTTACTAGATGCTGTTCTTCCACTAACCTCATTGCAACTCCCCTCCAAGTCTCCGACCACTACCTTGTATCCTTTTCCCTCTCGCTCTCATCCAACACTTCCCACACTGCCCCTACTCGGATGGTATCGCGCCGTCCCAACCTTCGCTCTCTCTCCCCGCTACTCTCTCCTCTTCCATCCTATCATCTCTTCCCTCTGCTCAAACCTTCTCCAACCTATCTCCTGATTCTGCCTCCTCAACCCTCCTCTACTCCCTTTCTGCATCCTTTGACTCTCTATGTCCCCTATCCTCCAGGCCGGCTCGGTCCTCCCCTCCCGCTCCGTGGCTCGACGACTCATTGCGAGCTCACAGAACAGGGCTCCGGGCAGCCGAGCGGAAATGGAGGAAAACTCGCCTCCCTGCGGACCTGGCATCCTTTCACTCCCTCCTCTCTACATTTTCCTCTTCTGTCTCTGCTGCTAAAGCCACTTTCTACCACTCTAAATTCCAAGCATCTGCCTCTAACCCTAGGAAGCTCTTTGCCACCTTCTCCTCCCTCCTGAATCCTCCTCCCCCCCTCCTCCCTCTCTGCAGATGACTTCGTCAACCATTTTGAAAAGAAGGTCGACGACATCCGATCCTCGTTTGCTAAGTCAAACGACACCGCTGGTTCTGCTCACACTGCCCTACCCTGTGCTCTGACCTCTTTCTCCCCTCTCTCTCCAGATGAAATCTCGCGTCTTGTGACGGCCGGCCGCCCAACAACCTGCCCGCTTGACCCTATCCCCTCCTCTCTTCTCCAGACCATTTCCGGAGACCTTCTCCCTTACCTCACCTCGCTCATCAACTCATCCCTGACCGCTGGCTACGTCCCTTCCGTCTTCAAGAGAGCGAGAGTTGCACCCCTTCTGAAAAAACCTACACTCGATCCCTCCGATGTCAACAACTACAGACCAGTATCCCTTCTTTCTTTTCTCTCCAAAACTCTTGAACGTGCCGTCCTTGGCCAGCTCTCCTGCTATCTCTCTCAGAATGACCTTCTTGATCCAAATCAGTCAGGTTTCAAGACTAGTTATTCAACTGAGACTGCTCTTCTCTGTATCACGGAGGCGCTCCGCACTGCTAAAGCTAACTCTCTCTCCTCTGCTCTCATCCTTCTAGACCTATCGGCTGCCTTCGATACTGTGAACCATCAGATCCTCCTCTCCACCCTCTCCGAGTTGGGCATCTCCGGCGCGGCCCACGCTTGGATTGCGTCCTACCTGACAGGTCGCTCCTACCAGGTGGCGTGGCGAGAATCTGTCTCCTCACCACGTGCTCTCACCACTGGTGTCCCCAGGGCTCTGTTCTAGGCCCTCTCCTATTCTCGCTATACACCAAGTCACTTGGCTCTGTCATAACCTCACATGGTCTCTCCTATCATTGCTATGCAGACGACACACAATTAATCTTCTCCTTTCCCCCTTCTGATGACCAGGTGGCGAATCGCATCTCTGCATGTCTGGCAGACATATCAGTGTGGATGACGGATCATCACCTCAAGCTGAACCTCGGCAAGACGGAGCTGCTCTTCCTCCCGGGAAGGACTGCCCGTTCCATGATCTCGCCATCACGGTTGACAACTCCATTGTGTCCTCCTCCCAGAGCGCTAAGAACCTTGGCGTGATCCTGGACAACACCCTGTCGTTCTCAAATAACATCAATGCGGTGGCCCGTTCCTGTAGGTTCATGCTCTACAACATCCGCAGAGTACGACCCTGCCTCACACAGGAAGCGGCGCAGGTCCTAATCCAGGCACTTGTCATCTCCCGTCTGGATTACTGCAACTCGCTGTTGGCTGGGCTCCCTGCCTGTGCCATTAAACCCCTACAACTCATCCAGAACGCCGCAGCCCGTCTGGTGTTCAACCTTCCCAAGTTCTCTCACGTCACCCCGCTCCTCCGCTCTCTCCACTGGCTTCCAGTTGAAGCTCGCATCTGCTACAAGACCATGGTGCTTGCCTACGGAGCTGTGAGGGGAACGGCACCTCAGTACCTCCAGGCTCTGATCAGGCCCTACACCCAAACAAGGGCACTGCGTTCATCCACCTCTGGCCTGCTCGCCTCCCTACCACTGAGGAAGTACAGTTCCCGCTCAGCCCAGTCAAAACTGTTCGCTGCTCTGGCCCCCCAATGGTGGAACAAACTCCCTCACGACGCCAGGACAGCGGAGCCAATCACCACCTTCCGGAGACACCTGAAACCCCACCTCTTTAAGGAATACCTAGGATAGGATAAAGTAATCCTTCTCACCCCCCCCCCTTAAAATATTTAGATGCACTATTGTAAAGTGGCTGTTCCACTGGATGTCATAAGGTGAATGCACCAATTTGTAAGTCGCTCTGGATAAGAGCGTCTGCTAAATGACTTAAATGTAAATGTAAAATGTAAAAACACAATGTCAAATACAGGTATTCTAGTCAAATACAGGTAGCCTAGTCAAATACAGGTGGCCTAGTCAAATACAGGTAGCCTAGTCAAATACAGGTAGCCTAGTCAAACACAGGTAGCCTAGTCAGATACAGGTAGCCTAGTCAAATACAGGTAGCCTAGTCAAATACAGGTAGCCTAGTCAAACACAGGTAGCCTAGTCAAACACAGGTAGCCTAGTCAAATACAGGTAGCCTAGTCAAATACAGGTAGCCTAGTCAAACACAGGTAGCCTAGTCAAATACAGGTAGCCTAGTCAAATAATGAACATCCAATCACATTAACCGTTACTCTCTCTGGGGAACTCCACTAAAGGTCCATATGTAGCCAAACGTAGCTGCTGCTCATTCCGTTTGCTAGAAAATTGATGAATAGTTTTAAAAAGTAAGGCCTGCATTCATAGAGAAACATAACAGCTCTACTGGTAGTACTGCTACTTCTAGCAGTACTACACCTGCACTTGTTGACAACACAAGTTGTTCTGCTTCCACGAGCACATCCAATGCTAGCATCAGTAATTCTACATGTTGTTGTTAGCCCAGCTAGCATGGACACTGACAGTTGTGAATCTGATGCAGCTGAAGAGCTACTGCACCCTTATCCGGGAAAGAACCGAACAACAGACAGGGACGTTGGACCATCGAAGAGGCTCAAATATGATGGCAAACACATGGATTTGGGGTTCACTTATATTGGGAGTAGTGCCTTTCCTCAGCCACCGTGTGTTTGTGCAAAAGTACTATCTCACAACTCGATGAAACCTTCACTCTTGAGCAGACATTTAGAAACAAAACATGCCCATTTGAAAAATAAGCCACAGGAGTTTTTTGAGCGAGAATTAAGATAACTTTAGAGTAGTAAGACATGTATAAAAGCAACAGATACCATTAATATATGTTGCTTCTATACATTAATAGCAACTGTGTACCTGCTTCCCTACCGATAACATTTTAGACAAGTCACAAAGCGAAATGGACGGTCAGAAAGGAAAGGTGGAGCAGAGAAGGAGAGAATTAAAAAAGAGAAAGGCCCTTGACACAGATGAAGCTAAGTGTGTGTGTGTGTCTGTTTGTGTGTGTGTGTCTGTCTCTGTGTGTGTGTGTGTGTGTCTGTTTGTATGTGTGTCTGTCTCTGTGTGTGTGTGTCTGTTTGTGTGTGTGTCTGTCTCTGTGTGTGTGTGTCTGTTTGTGTGTGTGTGTGTGTGTACGTCTGTTTGTGTGTGTGTGTGTCTGTCTGTCTGTGTGTGTGTGTGTGTGTGTGTGTGTGTGTGTGTGTGTGTGTGTGTGTGTGTGTGTCTGTTTGTGTGTGTCCCTGTGTGTGTGTGTGTGTGTGTGTGTGTGTGTGTGTGTGTGTGTGTGTGTGTGTGTGTGTGTGTGTGTGTGTGTGTGTGTGTGTGTGTGTGTGTGTGTGTGTGTGTGCATGCATGTCTCTGCCTGTGTGTATGTGTGTGTGTGTCTCTGTGTGTGTGTGTGTGTGTGTGTGTGTGTGTGTGTGTGTGTGTGTGTGTGTGTGTGTGTGTGTGTGTGTGTGTGTGTGTGTGTGTGTGTGTGTCTCTGTGTGTGTCTGTGTGTGTGTGTGTCTCTGTGTGTGTCTGTGTGTGTGTCTCTGTGTGTGTCTGTGTGTGTGTGTGTCTCTGTGTGTGTCTCTGTGTGTGTCTGTGTGTGTGTCTCTGTGTGTGTCTGTGTGTGTGTCTCTGTGTGGCTTTTAAGCATTAAATGTTGTCAAGGGCAACACTCCTCCCCTGGGATCCATCTTACAGAACACGAATGAGAATAGCTCACCTCTCCCCCCTCTCTTCTCTTCTCCTCACTCTCCTCTTCTCCTCATCTCTCCCACTCTCTTCTCCACAGTCTCCTCTCTCTTCTTCTCCTGTTAACTCCTTCTATTCTCAACTTTCAGCTGCTCCTCCTTTCTCCCCCTCGTTCATATCCGCCTGTCTCTTCAACTCCTCCTCACTTTTTCCCTTTTCCTCACCTCTCCTACTCTCCTCCTCTTCTCCTCCCATCACTGTTACTTCCAGCAGAGCCCTGCAATTACAGTACAGGACAGCTAGACCAATTACACTACTGGAAAGCTAGACCAATTGCGGTTCAGGAAAGCTAGACCAATTGCATTACAGGACAGCTAGACTATTGAGAACCTTTCAGGGTTCACACACACGCACAAACACATAGAGACAACATTCACACACACACACACACATTGTTCTCTCTGGGACCAGACCAATTTAGCAGCGGTGGCCTACCACTGATAAAGTGTTGCAATCTCTGCAAAAAATATTTTGCTGCTACCCTTGCCACCACTGCTGGATGAAATCCTAGGGGAAACACTGCAGATCCATTCTTTACTATGTTATGTTGTTGTTTTACTGGCTTCAGTGTTCTAAAACTCTACTAACTCAACAATCACATCGGTTCCACAACTCCTTGTTGATGTGTAACACTAAAGCATTTTAGAACAGGGTCCTTCTGTGAACTCCAGATGTTACTGATGTTACGTACAAAACAAACTGAGCATTAACACACCAAGGGCATGGACATTGTTGTGTGTGTGTCTGAAAGTGGACCATTAGCAGAGGCAGCATAAGTAACTTTCAGACTCATTAATTAACCTCCTAAACTCAGCAAGAAAATAAACGTCCCTTTTTCAGGACCCTGTCGATCAAAGACAATTCTTAAAAATCCAAATAACTTCACAGATCTTTATTGTAAAGGCTTTAAACACTGTTTCCCATGCTTGTTCAATGAACCATAAAAAATTAATGAACAGGCACCTGTGGAACAGCTTACAGACGGTAGGCAATTAAGGTCACAGTTATGAAAACTTAGGACACTAAAGAGGACTTTCTACTGACTCTGAAAAACACCAAAAGAAAGATGCCCAAGGTCCCTGCTCATCTGTGTGAATGTGTCTTAGGAATTTTTTATTTACTTAATTTTTTTATTTCAGCTTTATTTAACCAGGTAGGCTAGTTGAAAACAAGTTCTCATTTACAACTGCGACCTGGTCAAGATAAAGCAAAGCAGTTCGACACATACAACAACACAGAGTTACACATAGAATAAACAAACATACAATCAATAATACAGTAGAAACATCTATATACAGCATGTGCAAATAAGGTAGGATAAGAGAGGTAAGGCAATAAATAGGCCATGGTGGTGAAGTAATTACAATATAGCAATTAAACACTGGAATAGTAGGATGTGCAGAAAATGAATGTGCAAGTTGAGATACTGGGGTGCAAAGGAGCAAGAAAAATAAATAAAGCAGCATGGGGATGAGGTAGATTGGATGGGCTATTTACAGATGAGCTATGTACATATTCAAAAAATCCTTATCCCAGTCTGCTATTCCCACATGCTTCAAGAGGGCCACCATTGTTCCTGTTCCCAAGAAAGCTAAGGTAACTGAGCTAAACGACTACCGCCCTTTAGCACTCACTTCCGTCATCATGAAGTGCTTTGAGAGACTAGTCAAGGACCATATCACCTCCACCCTACCTGTCACCCTAGACCCACTCCCATTTGCTTACTGCCTCAATAGGTCAACAGACGACGTAATCGCAACCACACTGCCCTAACCCATCTGGACAAGAGGAATACCTATGTGAGAATGCTGTTCATCGACTACAGCTCAGCATTTAACACCATAGTACCCTCCAAACTCGTCATCAAGCTTGAGACCCTGGGTCTATACCCCGCCTTGTGCAACTGGGTACTGGATTTCCTGACAGGCCGCCCCCAGGTGGTGAGGGTAGGTAACAACATCTCCACCCCGCTGATCCTCAACACTGGGGCCCCACAAGGGTGCGTTCTGAGCCCTCTCCTGTACTCCCTGTTCACCCACGACTGCGTGGCCATGCACGCCTCCAACTCAATCATCAAGTTTGCGTACAACACTACAGTGCCATCAACAACGAGACGGCCTACAGGGAGGAGGTGAGGGCCCTCGGAGTGTGGTGTCAGGAAAATAACTTCACACTCAAAGTCAACAAAACAAAGGAGATGATCGTGGACTTCGGGAAACACGAGCACCCCCCTATCCACATCGACGGGACAGTAGTGGAGAGGGTAGTAAGTTTTAAGTTCCTCGGCGTACACATCACGGACAAACTGAATTGGTCCAACCAAACAGACAACATTGTGAAGAAGGCGCAGCAGCGCCTCTTCAACCTCAGGAGGCTGAAGAAATTTGGCTTGTCACCAAAAGCACTCACAAACTACCTGCCGTCCAGGACACCTACACCACCCGATGTCACAGGAAGGCCATAAAGATCATCAAGGACAACAACCACCCGAGCCACTGCCTGTTCACCCCGCTATCATCCAGAAGGCGAGGTCAGTACAGGTGCATCAAAGCAGGGACCGAGAGACTGAACAACAGCTTCTATCTCAAGGCCATCAGACTGTTAAACAGCCACCACTAACATTGAGTGGCTGCTGCCAACATACTGACTCAACTCCAGCTCACTTTAATAATGGAAATTGATGTAAAAAACAATGCCACTTAAAATAATGTTTACATACCCTAAATTACTCATCTCATATGTATATGTATATACTGTACTCTATATCATCTACTGCATCTTGCCATCTTTATGTAACACATGTATCACTAGCCACTTTAAACTATGCCACTTTTATGTTTACATACCCTACATTACTCATCTCATATGTATATACTGTACTCGATACCATCTAATGCATCTTGTCTATGCCATTCTGTACCATCATTCATTCATATATCTTTATGTACATATTCTTTATCCCTTTACACTTGTGTGTATAAGGTCGTAATTGTGGAATTGTTAGGTTAGATTACTTGTTGGTTATTACTGCATTGTCGGAACTAGAAGCATAAGCATTTCGCTACACTCGCATTAACATCTGCTAACCATGTGTATGTGACAAATACAATTTGATTTGTTTTGATTTGATTTGATTTGATACAGGTGCAGTGATCTGTGAGCTGCTCTGACAGCTGGTGCTTAAAGCTAGTGAGGGAGATAAGTGTTTCCAGCTTCAGAGATTTTTGCAGTTTGTTCCAGTCATTGACAGCAGAGAACTGGAAGGAGAGGCTGCCAAAGTAAGAATTTGCGTGTGCTACGGGTGGGTGCTGCTATGGTGACCAATGAGCTGAGATAAGGCGGGGCTTTACCTAGCAGAGACTTGTAGATGACCTGGAGCCAGTGGGCTTGGCGACGAGTATGAAGTGAGGGCCAGCCATCGAGATCATACAGGTCACAGTGGTGGGTAGTATATGGGACGTTGGTGACAAAACAGATGGCACTGTGATAGACTGCATCCAGTTTGTTGAGTAGAGTGTTGGAGGCTATTTTGTAAATTATATCGCCGAAGTCGAGGATCGGTAGGAAGATCAGTTTTACGAGGGTTTGTTTGGCAGCATGAGTGAAGTATGCTTTGTTGCAAAACAGGAAGCCGATTCTAGATTTCCTTTTGGATTGGAGATGTTTAATGTGAGTCTGGAAGGAGAGTTTACAGTCTAACCAGAAACCTAGGTATTTGTAGTTGTCCACATATTCAGAACCATCCAGTTAGTGATGCTAGACGGGCGTGCAGCGATCGGTTGAAGAGCATGCATTTAGTTTTAATTGGATTTAAGAGCAGTTGGAGGCCATGGAAGGAGAGTTGTATGGCATTGAAGCTCATCTGGAGGTTAGTTAACACGTTGTCCAAAGAAGGGCCAGAAGGATACAGAATGGTGTCGTCTGCGTAGAGGTGGATCAAAGAATCAACAGCAGCGAGAGAAACATCATTGATGTATACAGAGAAGAAAGTCGACTCATGTGGTGCAATAAATTGCAATGTCCGTACTGTGAGACGCCTAAGACAGCGCTACAGGGAGACAGGGTGGACAGCTGATCATCCTCGCAGTGGCAGACCACGTGTAACAACACCTTCACAGGATCGGTATATCCAAACATCACACCTGCGGGACAGGTACAGGATGGGAATAACCACTGCCCAAGTTACACCAGGAACGCACAATCCCTCCATCAGTGCTCAGACTGTCCGCAATAGGCTGAGAGAAGCTGGACTGAGGGCTTGTAGGCCCGTTGTAAGGCAGGTCCTCACCAGACATCACCAGCAACAATGTTGCCTATGGGCACAAACCCACCGTCGCTGGACCAGACAGGACTGGCAAAAAGTGCTCTTCACTGACAAGTCGCGGTTTTGTCTCACTAGGGGTGATGGTCAAATTCGCGTTTATCGTCGAAAGAATGAGCATTACACCGAGGCCTGTACTCTGGAGCGGGATTGATTTGGAGGTGGACCATCATGGTCTGGGGCGGTGTGCTTCATTGGACTGAGCTTGTTGTCATTGCAGGCAATCTCAACGCGTTACATGGATGACATCCTCCTCCCTAATGTGGTACCCTTCCTGCAGGCTCATCCTGACATCCTCCTCCCTCATGTGGTACCCTTCCTGCAGGCTCATCCTGACATCCTCCTCCCTCATGTGGTACCCTTCCTGCAGGCTCATCCTGACATCCTCCGCCCTCATGTGGTACCCTTCCTGCAGGCTCATCCTGACATCCTCCTCCCTCATGTGGTACCCTTCCTGCAGGCTCATCCTGACATCCTCCTCCCTCATGTGGTACCCTTCCTGCAGGCTCATCCTGACATCCTCCTCCCTCATGTGGTACCCTTCCTGCAGGCTCATCCTGACATGACCCTCCAGCATGACAATGCCACCAGCCATACTGCTCGTTCTGTGCGTGATTTCCTGCAAGACATGACTGTCAGTGTTCTGCCATGGCCAGCGAAGAGCACGGACCTCAATCCCATTGAGCACGTATGGGACCTGTTCGATTGGAGGGTGAGGGCTAGGGCCATTCCCCTTAGAAACGTCAGGGAACTTGCAGATGCCTTGGTGTAAGACTGGGGTAACATCTCACAAGAACTGACAAATCTTGTGCAGGCCATGAGGAGGAGATGCACTGCTATACTTAATGCAGCTGGTGGCCACACCAGATACTGACTGTTACTTTTGATTTTGACCCCCCCTTTGTTCAGGGACACTTTATTCCATTTCTATTTGTCAAATGTCTGTGGAACTTGTTCTGTTTATGTCTCAGGTGTTGAATCTTGTTATGCTCATACAAATATTTACACATATTACATTTTTTGAAAATAAACGCAGTTGACAGTGAGAGGACATTTCTTTTTTTGCTGAACATATGTTAGCATGATGTGCTTTTACACATTGAGCAGTCAGTGTAGCATGTTAGTATGATGTAGTTTTACACATTGAGCAGTCAGTTAGTGTAGCATGTTAGCATGTTAACATGATGAGCATTTACACATTGAGCAGTCAGCGTAGCATGTTAGCATGATGTGCTTTTACATGTTGAGCAGTCAGTGTAGAATGTTGGCATGTTAGCATTAGTGCTTTACACATTGACCAGTCAGTGTAGCATGATAGCATGTTAGCATGATGTGTTTTAACACATTGAGAAGTCAGCGTAGCATGTTAGCATGTTAGCAACTGGGTGGGACATTAGCAGCATATTGAATCTCAGTGGAGATTCACCTGGCTGCAGGGAAGGTCATAAGGTCACACTGCTGATCCGTTAAACACAGATGTACTGCCGGGGGAAACAATGAGGAGAGAGGGGGAGTCGGGAGACTCATGGGGGAGACATACCTTTCTGTCGGGCCAGTTGTACTTGGCGAACACAGAGTCATAAGTATCAACTGCCCCATCGGTCACCAACATGATGGCCTGACTACACACACTGCCTCGACCTGTCTGGTTAAACTAAAAGGAGAGAGATGGAAAGAGAAACAGAGGGAGGGAAATGGATGGGGGTGATAGAGAGAGAAGGAGAGAGAGATTATTAGTGCAAATGTAGTAGTCTAACCCTTAGGAAGAGAGACAGGGAGAGTAGAGTCAATCCATTCACTAACAGTCTAACCCCTAGAAAGAGAGAGGACGGACGGAGACAGGGAGAGTAGAGTCGATCCCTTCACTAACAGTCTAACCCATAGAAAGAGAGAGGACGGACGGAGACAGGGAGAGTAGAGTCGATCCCTTCACTAACAGTCTAACCCATAGAAAGACAGAGGACGGACGGAGACAGGGAGAGTAGAGTCGATCCCTTCACTAACAGTCTAACCCATAGAAAGACAGAGGACGGACGGAGACAGGGAGAGTAGAGTCGATCCCTTCACTAACAGTCTAACCCCTAGAAAGAGAGAGGACGGACGGAGACAGGGAGAGTAGAGTCGATCCCTTCACTAACAGTCTAACCCATAGAAAGAGAGAGGACGGACGGAGACAGGGAGAGTAGAGTCGATCCCTTCACTAACAGTCTAACCCATAGAAAGACAGAGGACGGACGGAGACATGGAGAGTTGAGTCGATCCCTTCACTAACAGTCTAACCCATAGAAAGAGAGAGGACGGACGGAGACAGGTAGAGTAGAGTCGATCCCTTCACTAACAGTCTAACCCCTAGAAAGAGAGAGGACGGACGGAGACAGGGAGAGTAGAGTCGATCCCTTCACTAACAGTCTAACCCCTAGAAAGAGAGAGGACGGACGGAGACAGGAAGAGTAGAGTCGATCCCTTCACTAAAAGTATTTATTTTTTTATTTTTTTATTTCACCTTTATTTAACCAGGTAGGCTAGTTGAGAACAGGTTCTCATTTGCAACTGCGACCTGGCCAAGATAAAGCATAGCAGTGTGAACAGACAACACAGAGTTACACATGGAGTAAACAATTAACAAGTCAATAACACAGTAGAAAAAAAAATGGGCAGTCTATATACAATGTGTGCAAAAGGCATGAGGAGGTAGGCGAATAATACAATTTTGCAGATTAACACTGGGGTGATAAATGATCAGATGGTCATGTACAGGTAGAGATATTGGTGTGCAAAAGAGCAGAAAAGTAAATAAATAAATAAAAACAACAGTATAAAAACAGTATGGGAATGAGGTAGGTGAAAATGGGTGGGCTATTTACCAATAGACTATGTACAGCTGCAGCGATCGGTTAGCTGCTCGGATAGCTGATGTTTGAAGTTGGTGAGGGAGATAAAAGTCTCCAACTTCAGCGATTTTTGCAGTTCGTTCCAGTCACAGGCAGCAGAGTACTGGAACGAAAGGCGGCCAAATGAGGTGTTGGCTTTAGGGATGATCAGTGAGATACACCTGCTGGAGCGTGTGCTACGGATGGGTGTTGCCATCGTGACCAGTGAACTGAGATAAGGCGGAGCTTTACCTAGCATGGACTTGTAGATGACCTGGAGCCAGTGGGTCTGGCGACGAATATGTAGCGAGGGCCAGCCGACTAGAGCATACAAGTCGCAGTGGTGGGTGGTATAAGGTGCTTTGGTGACAAAACGGATGGCACTATGATAGACTGCATCCAGTTTGCTGAGTAGAGTGTTGGAAGCCATTTTGTAGATGACATCGCCGAAATCGAGGATCGGTAGGATAGTCAGTTTTACTAGGGTAAGCTTGGCGGCGTGAGTGAAGGAGGCTTTGTTGCGGAATAGAAAGCCGACTCTTGATTTGATTTTCGATTGGAGATGTTTGATGTGAGTCTGGAAGGAGAGTTTGCAGTCTAGCCAGACACCTAGGTACTTATAGATGTCCACATATTCAAGGTCGGAACCATCCAGGGTGGTGATGCTAGTCGGGCATGCGGGTGCAGGCAGCGATCGGTTGAAAAGCATGCATTTGGTTTTACTCGCGTTTAAGAGCAGTTGGAGGCCACGGAAGGAGTGCTGTATGGCATTGAAGCTCGTTTGGAGGTTAGATAGCACAGTGTCCAATGACGGGCCGAAAGTATATAGAATGGTGTCGTCTGCGTAGAGGTGGATCAGGGAATCACCCGCAGCAAGAGCAACATCATTGATATATACAGAGAAAAGAGTCGGCCCGAGAATTGAACCCTGTGGCACCCCCATAGAGACTGCCAGAGGACCGGACAGCATGCCCTCCGATTTGACACACTGAACTCTGTCTGCAAAGTAATTGGTGAACCAGGCAAGGCAGTCATCCGAGAAACCGAGGCTATTGAGTCTGCCGATAAGAATATGGTGATTGACAGAGTCGAAAGCCTTGGCGAGGTCGATGAAGACGGCTGCACAGTACTGTCTTTTATCGATGGCGGTTATGATATCGTTTAGTACCTTGAGCGTGGCTGAGGTGCACCCGTGACCGGCTCGGAAACCAGATTGCACAGCGGAGAAGGTACGGTGGGATTCGAGATGGTCAGTGACCTGTTTGTTGACTTGGCTTTCGAAGACCTTAGATAGGCAGGGCAGGATGGATATAGGTCTATAGCATTTTGGGTCCAGGGTGTCTCCCCTTTGAAGAGGGGGATGACTGCGGCAGCTTTCCAATCCTTGGGGATCTCAGACGATATGAAAGAGAGGTTGAACAGGCTGGTAATAGGGGTTGCGACAATGGCGGCAGATAGTTTCAGAAATAGAGGGTCCAGATTGTCAAGCCCAGCTGATTTGTACGGGTCTAGGTTTTGCAGCTCTTTCAGAACATCTGCTATCTGGATTTGGGTAAAGGAGAACCTGGAGAGGCTTGGGCGAGGAGCTGCGGGGGGCGGTGCTGTTGGCCGAGGTTGGAGTAGCCAGGCGGAAGGCATGGCCAGCCGTTGAGAAGTGCTTATTGAAGCTTTCGATAATCGTGGATTTATCGGTGGAGACCGTGTTACCTAGCCTCAGTGCAGTGGGCAGCTGGGAGGAGGTGCTCTTGTTCTCCATGGACTTCACAGTGTCCCAGAAATTTTTGGAGTTGGAGCTACAGGATGCAAACTTCTGCCTGAAGAAGCTGGCCTTAGCTTTCCTGACTGACTGCGTGTATTGGTTAACCCATAGAAAGAGAGAGGACGGACGGAGACAGGGAGAGTAGAGTCGATCCCTTCACTAACAGTCTAACCCCTAGAAAGAGAGAGGACGGACGGAGACAGGAAGAGTAGAGTCGATCCCTTCACTAACAGTCTAACCCATAGTAAGACAGAGGACGGACGGAGACGGGAAGAGTAGAGTTCATCCACACATTAACAGTCTAACCCCTAGAAAGAGAGAGGACGGACGGAGACAGGGAGAGTAGAGTCGATCTCTTCACTAACAGTCTAACCCCTAGAAAGAGAGAGGACGGACGGAGACAGGAAGAGTAGAGTCGATCCCTTCACTAACAGTCTAACCCATAGAAAGAGAGAGGACGGACGGAGACAGGGAGAGTAGAGTCGATCCCTTCACTAACAGTCTAACCCATAGAAAGAGAGAGGACGGACGGAGACAGGGAGAGTAGAGTCGATCCCTTCACTAACAGTCTAACCCCTAGAAAGAGAGAGGACGGACGGAGACAGGAAGAGTAGAGTCGATCCCTTCACTAACAGTCTAACCCATAGAAAGAGAGAGGACGGACGGAGACAGGGAGAGTAGAGTCGATCCCTTCACTAACAGTCTAACCCATAGAAAGAGAGAGGACGGACGGAGACAGGGAGAGTAGAGTCGATCCCTTCACTAACAGTCTAACCCATAGAAAGAGAGAGGACGGACGGAGACAGGGAGAGTAGAGTCGATCCCTTCACTAACAGTCTAACCCCTAGAAAGAGAGAGGACGGACGGAGACAGGAAGAGTAGAGTCGATCCCTTCACTAACAGTCTAACCCATAGAAAGAGAGAGGACGGACGGAGACAGGGAGAGTAGAGTCGATCCCTTCACTAACAGTCTAACCCCTAGAAAGAGAGAGGACGGACGGAGACAGGAAGAGTAGAGTCGATCCCTTCACTAACAGTCTAACCCATAGAAAGACAGAGGACGGACGGAGACGGGAAGAGTAGAGTTCATCCACACATTAACAGTCTAACCCCTAGAAAGAGAGAGGACGGACGGAGACAGGGAGAGTAGAGTCGATCCCTTCACTAACAGTCTAACCCCTAGAAAGAGAGAGGACGGACGGAGACAGGAAGAGTAGAGTCGATCCCTTCACTAACAGTCTAACCCATAGAAAGAGAGAGGACGGACGGAGACAGGGAGAGTAGAGTCGATCCCTTCACTAACAGTCTAACCCATAGAAAGAGAGAGGACGGACGGAGACAGGGAGAGTAGAGTCGATCCCTTCACTAACAGTCTAACCCATAGAAAGAGAGAGGACGGACTGAGACAGGGAGAGTAGAGTCGATCCCTTCACTAACAGTCTAACCCCTAGAAAGAGAGAGGACGGACGGAGACAGGAAGAGTAGAGTCGATCCCTTCACTAACAGTCTAACCCATAGAAAGACAGAGGACGGACGGAGACGGGAAGAGTAGAGTTCATCCACACATTAACAGTCTAACCCCTAGAAAGAGAGAGGACGGACGGAGACAGGGAGAGTAGAGTCGATCCCTTCACTAACAGTCTAACCCCTAGAAAGAGAGAGGACAGACGGAGACAGGGAGAGTAGAGTCGATCCCTTCACTAACAGTCTAACCCATAGAAAGACAGAGGACGGACGGAGACAGGAAGAGTAGAGTCGATCCCTTCACTAACAGTCTAACCCATAGAAAGAGAGAGGACGGACGGAGACAGGGAGAGTAGAGTCGATCCCTTCACTAACAGTCTAACCCCTAGAAAGAGAGAGGACGGACGGAGACAGGAAGAGTAGAGTCGATCCCTTCACTAACAGTCTAACCCATAGAAAGAGAGCGGACGGACGGAGACAGGGAAAGTAGAGTCGATCCCTTCACTAACAGTCTAACCCCTAGAAAGAGAGAGACGGACGGAGGGAGACAGGAAGAGTAGAGTCGATCCCTTCACTAACAGTCTAACCCATAGAAAGACAGAGGACGGACGGAGACAGGGAGAGTAGAGTCGATCCCTTCACTAACAGTCTAACCCATAGAAAGAGAGAGGACGGACGGAGACAGGGAGAGTAGAATCGATCCCTTCACTAACAGTCTAACCCATAGAAAGACAGAGGACGGACGGAGACATGGAGAGTTGAGTCGATCCCTTCACTAACAGTCTAACCCATAGAAAGAGAGAGGACGGACGGAGACAGGTAGAGTAGAGTCGATCCCTTCACTAACAGTCTAACCACTAGAAAGAGAGAGGACGGACGGAGACAGGGAGAGTAGAGTCGATCCCTTCACTAACAGTCTAACCCCTAGAAAGAGAGAGGACGGACGGAGACAGGAAGAGTAGAGTCGATCCCTTCACTAAAAGTATTTATTTTTTTATTTTTTTATTTCACCTTTATTTAACCAGGTAGGCTAGTTGAGAACAAGTTCTCATTTGCAACTGCGACCTGGCCAAGATAAAGCATAGCAGTGTGAACAGACAACACAGAGTTACACATGGAGTAAACAATTAACAAGTCAATAACACAGTAGAAAAAAAAATGGGCAGTCTATATACAATGTGTGCAAAAGGCATGAGGAGGTAGGCGAATAATACAATTTTGCAGATTAACACTGGGGTGATAAATGATCAGATGGTCATGTACAGGTAGAGATATTGGTGTGCAAAAGAGCAGAAAAGTAAATAAATAAATAAAAACAACAGTATAAAAACAGTATGGGAATGAGGTAGGTGAAAATGGGTGGGCTATTTACCAATAGACTATGTACAGCTGCAGCGATCGGTTAGCTGCTCGGATAGCTGATGTTTGAAGTTGGTGAGGGAGATAAAAGTCTCCAACTTCAGCGATTTTTGCAGTTCGTTCCAGTCACAGGCAGCAGAGTACTGGAACGAAAGGCGGCCAAATGAGGTGTTGGCTTTAGGGATGATCAGTGAGATACACCTGCTGGAGCGTGTGCTACGGATGGGTGTTGCCATCGTGACCAGTGAACTGAGATAAGGCGGAGCTTTACCTAGCATGGACTTGTAGATGACCTGGAGCCAGTGGGTCTGGCGACGAATATGTAGCGAGGGCCAGCCGACTAGAGCATACAAGTCGCAGTGGTGGGTGGTATAAGGTGCTTTGGTGACAAAACGGATGGCACTATGATAGACTGCATCCAGTTTGCTGAGTAGAGTGTTGGAAGCCATTTTGTAGATGACATCGCCGAAATCGAGGATCGGTAGGATAGTCAGTTTTACTAGGGTAAGCTTGGCGGCGTGAGTGAAGGAGGCTTTGTTGCGGAATAGAAAGCCGACTCTTGATTTGATTTTCGATTGGAGATGTTTGATGTGAGTCTGGAAGGAGAGTTTGCAGTCTAGCCAGACACCTAGGTACTTATAGATGTCCACATATTCAAGGTCGGAACCATCCAGGGTGGTGATGCTAGTCGGGCATGCGGGTGCAGGCAGCGATCGGTTGAAAAGCATGCATTTGGTTTTACTCGCGTTTAAGAGCAGTTGGAGGCCACGGAAGGAGTGCTGTATGGCATTGAAGCTCGTTTGGAGGTTAGATAGCACAGTGTCCAATGACGGGCCGAAAGTATATAGAATGGTGTCGTCTGCGTAGAGGTGGATCAGGGAATCACCCGCAGCAAGAGCAACATCATTGATATATACAGAGAAAAGAGTCGGCCCGAGAATTGAACCCTGTGGCACCCCATAGAGACTGCCAGAGGACCGGACAGCATGCCCTCCGATTTGACACACTGAACTCTGTCTGCAAAGTAATTGGTGAACCAGGCAAGGCAGTCATCCGAGAAACCGAGGCTATTGAGTCTGCCGATAAGAATATGGTGATTGACAGAGTCGAAAGCCTTGGCGAGGTCGATGAAGACGGCTGCACAGTACTGTCTTTTATCGATGGCGGTTATGATATCGTTTAGTACCTTGAGCGTGGCTGAGGTGCACCCGTGACCGGCTCGGAAACCAGATTGCACAGCGGAGAAGGTACGGTGGGATTCGAGATGGTCAGTGACCTGTTTGTTGACTTGGCTTTCGAAGACCTTAGATAGGCAGGGCAGGATGGATATAGGTCTATAGCATTTTGGGTCCAGGGTGTCTCCCCCTTTGAAGAGGGGGATGACTGCGGCAGCTTTCCAATCCTTGGGGATCTCAGACGATATGAAAGAGAGGTTGAACAGGCTGGTAATAGGGGTTGCGACAATGGCGGCAGATAGTTTCAGAAATAGAGGGTCCAGATTGTCAAGCCCAGCTGATTTGTACGGGTCTAGGTTTTGCAGCTCTTTCAGAACATCTGCTATCTGGATTTGGGTAAAGGAGAACCTGGAGAGGCTTGGGCGAGGAGCTGCGGGGGGGGCGGTGCTGTTGGCCGAGGTTGGAGTAGCCAGGCGGAAGGCATGGCCAGCCGTTGAGAAGTGCTTATTGAAGCTTTCGATAATCGTGGATTTATCGGTGGAGACCGTGTTACCTAGCCTCAGTGCAGTGGGCAGCTGGGAGGAGGTGCTCTTGTTCTCCATGGACTTCACAGTGTCCCAGAAATTTTTGGAGTTGGAGCTACAGGATGCAAACTTCTGCCTGAAGAAGCTGGCCTTAGCTTTCCTGACTGACTGCGTGTATTGGTTAACCCATAGAAAGAGAGAGGACGGACGGAGACAGG
>NC_088415.1:16213502-16223502 GCF_034236695.1 Oncorhynchus nerka
GAAGACTGGAGAAACCGTTGGGATTGCAGTAGATTGTGACCACTGTGGAACTGATAACAGGGAAGGAGGTCTCCCCACCCGGAGACTGGAGAAACCGTTGGGATTGCAGTAGATTGTGACCACTGTGGAACTGATAACAGGGAAGGAGGTCTCCCCACCCGGAGACTGGAGAAACTGTTAGGCTTGCAGTAGATTGTGACCACTGTGGAACTGATAACAGGGAAGGAGGTCTCCCCACCCGGAGACTGGAGAAACCGTTAGGCTTGCAGTAGATTGTGACCACTGTGGAACTGATAACAGGGAAGGAGGTCTCCCCACCCGGAGACTGGAGAAACCGTTGGGATTGCAGTAGATGGTGACCACTGTGAAACTGATAACAGGGAAGGAGGTCTCCCCACCCGGAGACTGGAGAAACTGTTAGGCTTGCAGTAGATTGTGACCACTGTGGAACTGATAACAGGGAAGGAAGTCTCCCCACCCGAAGACTGGAGAAACCGTTGGGATTGCAGTAGATTGTGACCACTGTGGAACTGATAACAGGGAAGGAGGTCTCCCCACCCGGAGACTGGAGAAACCGTTGGGATTGCAGTAGATTGTGACCACTGTGGAACTGATAACAGGGAAGGAGGTCTCCCCACCCGGAGACTGGAGAAACTGTTAGGCTTGCAGTAGATTGTGACCACTGTGGAACTGATAACAGGGAAGGAGGTCTCCCCACCCGGAGACTGGAGAAACCGTTAAGCTTGCAGTAGATTGTGACCACTGTGGAACTGATAACAGGGAAGGAGGTCTCCCCACCCGGAGACTGGAGAACCGTTAGGATTGCAGTAGATTGTGACCACTGTGGAACTGATAACAGGGAAGGAGGTCTCCCCACCCGGAGACTGGAGAAACCGTTGGGATTGCAGTAGATTGTGACCACTGTGGAACTGATAACAGGGAAGGAGGTCTCCCCACCCGGAGACTGGAGAAACCGTTGGGATTGCAGTAGATTCTGACCACTGTGGAACTGATAACAGGGAAGGAGGTCTCCCCACCCGGAGACTGGAGAAACCATTGGGATTGCAGTAGATTGTGTAACATGTGGCAGGATGTGATAAGCAATGTAATAGTAGGAGAAGACTTGTAAACTATAGTGTCATTGTCTGAGAGGAGGAGGGACGTTTCTGATGAAATGAGAGGTCTGTAAACCAATGTTCATGTAATGATGGGCAGCTCTCGTAAATAAACGTTGCTGACTATTGTAGACTGGCCTCTGTCGGTTTCATTTCAACAAGAATCTTACACATTCTTGGTAGCAGACCGAGTAGTTCAATTGAAGTTCAGTTTATGAATATTGAGAAAATAATTCTCTTAGCAATTAGAGACACATATTTCCTTCAGATTACACAGACACAAGCAATTTGAAAACAAACCCAATTTTGATAAACTCCCATATCTATTAGATAAGATACCATAGCAAGCAAGCATCATTTGTGTCCTGTTAACACAAGAAAGGGGCAACCAGTCAAGGACAAACACCATTGTAAATACAACCCATATTTATGTTTATTTATTTTCCCTTTTGTATTTTAACTATTTGCACATTGTTACAACACTGCATTTAGCCATAATATGACATTGTTACCCATGCCAATAAAGGTCCTTAAATTGAAATTGAGAGAGAAAGAGTGAGAGAGGGAAAGAGCGAGAGAGAGAGAGAGCAAGAGAGAGAGAGAGAAAGAGCAAGAGAGAGAGAGAAAGAGAGAAAGAGCAAGAGAGAGAGAGAGAGAAAGAGAAAGAGTGAGAGAGGGAAAGAGCAAGAGAGAGAGTGAGAGAGAGGGTGAGCAAGAGAGAGAAACAGTGAGAGAGGGAAAGAGCAAGAGAGAGAGAGAGAGTGAGAGAGTGAGAGAAGGAAAGAGCAAGAGAGAAAAAGAGTGAGAGAGGGGAAGAGCAAGAGAGAGAGAGAGTGAGAGAGTGAGAGAGTGAGAGAGGGAAAGAGCAAGAGAGAGAAAGAGTGAGAGAGAGAAAGAGAGAGAGAGAGAGAGAGGGAAAGAGCAAGAGAGACAGAGAGACAGGAAGAAGTTTTTTGGGTGAAGCATCCATCCCAGATATTCTAATGAGTTCTGTATCTTCGGGAGGAGATAAGACTAAACTAGTCGACTCAGAGACAGAAAGATAAGACCAAATTTATACAACCCAGAGACATGCAGGAACCATGCTGTGGAAGCCCTTGATAAGCGTGAGCGTCCGTGCATACACACCCACCCACGCACGCACACACACTAACACAAACACACACACACAAACACACACACATTGCGGAATAAAACTCGCATCACAGTGTCTGTTAAACGCAGACAACTTTGTGCTATCAGCACACCCCCAGCTATTCTCACTGAAGTAATTCAGTGTCACATTGAAAGAAGCAAAGATTAATTTATCCAAACGGATTTGGTGAAGAGAGAATTTGTGAAAGTCATAGAATGAAAGACAGAAATGGGAGGTAGCAATTGAGGAATGAAGACTAGGAGACAGAATGAGGAGACAGAATGAGGAGACGGAAGATAGTTAAAGATACTAGGTGTGGAGACTGTCAGTGGAAATTAAATGAAAAAGAGAGGGAGACTGAGGTGTAGAGAGATACAGGCTGTCACAGAGTGGGAAGGGGAGAGAGAGTAGTGAGTGAGTTAGAGAACGTGATGGAGGGAGAGACTGAGAGGAATGGGGGGATAAGATAGAGAGAGAGTAGTGAGTGAGTTAGAGAACGTGATGGAGGGAGAGAGTGAGAGGAGTTGGGGGATAAGATGGAGAGAGAGTAGTGAGTGAGTTAGATAACGTGATGGAGGGAGAGAGTGAGAGGAATGGGGGGATAAGATGGAGAGAGTAGTGAGTGAGTTAGAGAACGTGATGGAGGGAGAGAGTGAGAGGAATGGGGGGATAAGATGGAGAGAGAGTAGTGAGTGAGTTAGAGAATGTGATGGAGGGAGAGAGTGAGAGGAGTTGGGGGATAAGATGGAGAGAGAGTAGTGAGTGAGTTAGAGAACGTGATGGAGGGAGAGAGTGAGAGGAATGTGGGGATAAGATGGAGAGAGAGTAGTGAGTGAGTTAGAGAACGTGATGGAGGGAGAGAGTGAGAGGAATGGGGGGATAAGATGGAGAGAGAGTAGTGAGTGAGTTAGAGAACGTGATGGAGGGAGAGAGTGAGAGGAATGGAGGGATAAAATGGAGAGAGAGTAGTGAGTGAGTTACACAACGCGATGGAGGGAGAGAGTGAGAGGAGTTGGGGGATAAGATGGAGAGAGAGTAGTGAGTGAGTTAGAGAATGCGATGGAGGGAGAGAGTGAGAGGAGTTGGGGGATAAGATGGAGAAAGAGTAGTGAGTGAGTTAGAGAACGTGATGGAGGGAGAGAGTGAGAGGAATGTGGGGATAAGATGGAGAGAGAGTAGTGAGTGAGTTAGAGAACGTGATGGAGGGAGAGAGTGAGAGGAATGGAGGGATAAAATGGAGAGAGAGTAGTGAGTGAGTTAGAGAACGTGATGGGGGGAGGGAGAGAGTGAGAGGAGTTGGGGGATAAGATGGAGAGAGAGTAGTGAGTGAGTTAGAGAACGTGATGGAGGGAGAGAGTGAGAGGAATGTGGGGATAAGATGGAGAGAGAGTAGTGAGTGAGTTAGAGAACGTGATGGAGGGAGAGAGTGAGAGGAATGGAGGGATAAAATGGAGAGAGAGTAGTGAGTGAGTTAGAGAACGTGATGGAGGGAGAGAGTGAGAGGAGTTGGGGGATAAGATGGAGAGAGAGTAGTGAGTGAGTTAGAGAACGTGATGGAGGGAGAGAGTGAGAGGAATGTGGGGATAAGATGGAGAGAGAGTAGTGAGTGAGTTAGACAACGTGATGGAGGGAGAGAGTGAGAGGAATGGGGGGATAAGATGGATTATTTTCTAAAAGCTCTTACAGTACAGTAGGTCACTGCAGGAGAGAGAGAGAGAGCCTCTGCTGCCTAGGAGCTATGTACTCTACTATAGCTGTCCTCCTTATTCTAGTTCTCCCCCTCCTTTCTCTCCCTCTCCCTCTATGTGTGTAGTGTGTGTCTGTCTGTGTGTCTGTCTGTCTGTCTGTCTGTCTGTCTGTCTGTCTGTCTGTCTGTCTGTCTGTCTCTGTGTGTGTGTGTGTGTGTGCGTGTGTGTGTGCGTGCGTGTGTGTGTGTGTGTGTGTGTGTGTGTGTGTGTGTGTGTGTGTGTGTGTGTGTGTGTGTGTGTGTGTGTGTGTGTGTGTGTGTGTGTGTGTGTGTGTGTGTGTGTGTTTGTGTGTGTGTGTGTGTAAGCAAGTGTTTGAGAGTCATGTTTGAAAGTGATCAGAGTGCCAGTTAATGTGCTTGCATGGCTTCTATTAAAACTCCTCTATTAAAACTCCGGTACTTAACACATTCCACCTCCAAGAGCCAACTGCTTTACACGTAACACCCTGGGCATTATTTATACCTTGACCAAAACAGTCTCCTCAGTGGAATTCTTTACCTATACCTCACCCTCTCTCCACATCCCTCTCTAGGTCTATTTCCTTTCTCCTCTATCTGTCATTGCTTTTCTCTCCTATTCATCCTCTCCAATCAGTTTAATCAGATAAATAACTGTGTGTGTGTGTGTGTGTGTGTGTGTGTGTGTGTGTGTGTGTGCCTGTGTTCCCTACATACAAGAAATCAAAACACAATAGAACTAAATGTCAAACCACTCCCTTCCTCCGAGAGCTGGGTGTCATTGTCTCAGTCAGATTAGCAGGAAGTGTGTGTGTGTGTGTGTGTGTGTGTGTGTGTGTGTGTGTGTGTGTGTGTGTGTGTGTGTGTGTGTGTGTGTGTGTGTGTGTGTGTGTGTGTGTGTGTGTGTGTGTGTGTGTGTGTGTGTGTAGCCAGGTCACTTGATATCCAAGCCAATATTCGATGTTCTTCGTCGGGAGATGACTTCGAAACTGGCCAATAGGGGCAACGGTGAGTGCTATTACAATCAAGTAGAAGGCTCACTAGGGCGTTGCGGATGAGGATGGCAAATGGGCATAAGCCACGAGCTCCGAGGGTCACGTGTAAGATCCCAGTGCTAGGCATTCATTTTAATATTTGTTTTTAACCTTTTCCCAAACCTTAACCCTTACCTTAACCATTCAGAATTAGTCTTTAAACTTAATGTTTTAAACCTATCCCAAACATTAACCCCTACCTTAACCATTCAGAATGAGTCCCAAACCTTAACCCTTACCTTAAACATTCAGAATGAGTCCCAAACCTTAACCTTACCTTAACCATTCAGAATGAGTCCCAAACCTTAACCCTTACCTTAACCATTCAGAATTATTGCCTAAACTTAAATCAGCAATCAGGAGTTGAAACAATGACAAAGCATCCACTATGTTGGTATAAAGCAGGGGGGTGGGGCTGGAGAAATGTCACCACTCTCAAATTCAAAGGCATTGCTAAGGACTGTGGAGCTATAGAGCTATGGATTCTAAGACATTGCTAAGGACTGTGGAGACATAGAGCTATGGATTCTAAGACATTGCTAAGGACTGTGGAGACATAGAGCTATGGATTCAAAGACATTGCTAAGGACTGTGGAGATATAGAGCTATGGATTCTAAGACATTGCTAAGGACTGTGGAGACATAGAGCTATGGATTATAAGACATTGCTATGGACTGTGGAGATATAGAGCTATGGATTCAAAGACATTGCTAAGGACTGTGGAGACATAGAGCTATGGATTCTAAGACATTGCTAAGGACTGTGAAGACATAGAGCTATGGATTCTAAGACATTGCTATGGACTGTGGAGACATAGAGCTATGGATTCAAAGACATTGCTAAGGACTGTGGAGACATAGAGCTATGGATTCAAAGACAGAGCTAAGGACTGTGGAGATATAGAGCTATGGATTCAAAGACAGAGCTAAGGACTGTGGAGATATAGAGCTATGGATTCAAAGACATTGCTATGGACTGTGGAGATATAGAGCTATGGATTCTAAGACATTGCTATGGACTGTGGAGATATAGAGCTATGGATTCAAAGACATTGCTATGGACTGTGGAGATATAGAGCTATGGATTCAAAGACATTGCTATGGACTGTGGAGATATAGAGCTATGGATTCTAAGACATTGCTAAGGACTGTGGAGACATAGAGCTATGGATTCTAAGACATTGCTATGGACTGTGGAGATATAGAGCTATGGATTCAAAGACATTGCTATGGACTGTGGAGATATAGAGCTATGGATTCAAAGACATTGCTAAGGACTGTGGAGATATAGAGCTATGGATTCTAAGACATTGCTATGGACTGTGGAGATATAGAGCTATGGATTCAAAGACATTGCTATGGACTGTGGAGATATAGAGCTATGGATTCAAAGACATTGCTAAGGACTGTGGAGATATAGAGCTATGGATTCTAAGACATTGCTATGGACTGTGGAGATATAGAGCTATGGATTCAAAGACATTGCTAAGGACTGTGGAGATATAGAGCTATGGATTCAAAGACATTGCTATGGACTGTGGAGATATAGAGCTATGGATTCAAAGACATTGCTATGGACTGTGGAGATATAGAGCTATGGATTCAAAGACATTGCTATGGACTGTGGAGACATAGAGCTATGGATTCAAAGACAGAGCTAAGGACTGTGGAGATATAGAGCTATGGATTCAAAGACATTGCTAAGGAATGTGGAGACATAGAGCTATGGATTCAAAGACATTGCTATGGACTGTGGAGACATAGAGCTATGGATTCAAAGACAGAGCTAAGGACTGTGGAGATATAGAGCTATGGATTCAAAGACATTGCTAAGGACTGTGGAGATATAGAGCTATGGATTCAAAGACATTGCTATGGACTGTGGAGATATAGAGCTATGGATTCAAAGACATTGCTAAGGACTGTGGAGATATAGAGCTATGGATTCAAAGACATTGCTAAGGACTGTGGAGATATAGAGCTATGGATTCAAAGACATTGCTATGGACTGTGGAGATATAGAGCTATGGATTCAAAGACAGAGCTAAGGACTGTGGAGACATAGAGCTATGGATTCAAAGACAGAGCTAAGGACTGTGGAGATATAGAGCTATGGATTCAAAGACATTGCTAAGGACTGTGGAGATATAGAGCTATGGATTCAAAGACATTGCTATGGACTGTGGAGATATAGAGCTATGGATTCTAAGACAGAGCTAAGGACTGTCCATCCATGACATCACAATGATCCTTTTAACCATATATTTATTTTGCTCTACCATGTTTGATTACAAACATTGGGGTAAAACAAGTTCTATTTCAGTTCTGATGGGGTATGAACTAAGCTTATGATGCTTTTATAAGTTATATTCTTAAAGAATCACTGTGTACAAATGTTCAATACTAAAGTCAAACCATGTTGAACAATGATATCTTGATGCAGTGCATGTTTGTCTGTGTGTGTGTATGTGTGAGTGTGACTGTGTGTGTATGTGTGAATGTGTGAATGTGTGTGTGTGTGTGTGTGTGTGTGTGTGTGTGTGTGTGTGTGTGTGTGTGTGTGTGTGTGTGTGTGTGTGTGTGTGTGCGGATGGACGGGTGGGTGGGTGGGAGATAAATCAGGTGAACATTGATACGCTATACTTATGGGCTAACTTTCACTGAAATAAGCACATATATGTGTTTATTTGACAGTTAAGGCCTCAATCTTTTTTTTGTAGAGACAGATGAGTCCTTATGGACAGTTGAGGCTTTGAACAGTTTTAGTAGAGACAGAAAGCTGTGACTTCATACGACCCCTTCAAGTTAGACATTAAGCTAATCCTCTACCGCAGGCTAAGACGCAATCTGAGGACTGACTCACAGCACAACAAACAAACTCTAGGCCTAATACTAACAAGCACACACACATACACACACACACACACACCCATCCACCCACACCCACACATCCACCCACACCCGCACACGCACATACACACACACACACACATGCACACATACACACACGCGCACACACACACACACACACATGCACACATGCACACACACACATGCACACACACACGCACACAGACATGCACACACACACACACACCACACAGACATACACACACAGACAGACACACACACACCTTTACAACAACAGAGAAACGTGAACAAATCAGATGTGAAAAAAATGTATCAATACACTGAGCACAGAAGGCTGCTGAGGGGAGAACGGCTCATAATAATGTCCAGAACGGAGCAAATGGAATGGCATCAAACAAATGGAAACCATGGAAACCATGTGTTGGACGTACTTGATACCATTCCCCTCATTCCACTAGCTATTACCACCAGCCTGTCCTTGCCAAGGTGCCACCGACCTCCTGTGACACTAAGTGTACAAAACATTAAGAACTTTTTCCTAACACAGCACCACACCCCTTTTTTGCCTCAGAACAGCCTCAACTCATTGAGCCATGGACTCTGCAAGGTGTCGAAAGCGTTCCACAGGGATGCTGTCCAATCTTGACTCCAATGCTTCCCACAGTTGTGTCAAGTTGGCTGAATGTCCTTTGGGTGGTGGACCATTCTTGATACACACTGGAAACTGTTGAACGTGAAAAACCCAGCAGCATTGCAGAGCTGGAAACACTCAAACCGGTACGCCTGGCACATACTACCATACCCCGTTCAAAGGCACTTAAATCTTTTGTCTTGCTCATTCACCCTCTGAATGGCACACATACACAATCCATGTCTCAATTGTCTCCCCTCCATCTACACTGATTGAAGTGGATTTAGCAAGTGGATGTGTGAGGTTTCACATTAAAATTGTTCACGTTTTGCCCACGTGAAAAAAATTATCCCCATGTGACCTTTTTTCTCCACATGTTTATTTTTCACCTGATTATTTTCTACCACATGTGGTCTCCCATCCAGAGATAGACCCTGATTATTTTCACCACTTCCAGCTACATGTGGTCTCCCATCCAGAGATAGACCCTGATTATTTTCACCACTTCCAGCTACATGTGGTCTCCCATCCAGAGACCGACCCTGATTATTTTCACCACTTCCAGCTACATGTGGTCTCCCATCCAGAGAACGGCCCTGATTATTTTCACCACTTCCAGCTACATGTGGTCTCCCATCCAGAGATAGACCCTGATTATTTTCACCACTTCCAGCTACATGTGGTCTCCCATCCAGAGATAGACCCTGATTATTTTCACCACTTCCAGCTACATGTGGTCTCCCATCCAGAGATAGACCCTGATTATTTTCCACCACTTCCAGATACATGTGGTCTCCCATCCAGAGATAGACCCTGATTATTTTCCACCACTTCCAGCTACATGTGGTCTCCCATCCAGAGATAGACCCTGATTATTTTCTACCACATGTGGTCTCCCATCCAGAGATAGACCCTGATTATTTTCACCACTTTCAGCTACATGTGGTCTCCCATCCAGAGATAGACCCTGATTATTTTCACCACTTCCAGCTACATGTGGTCTCCCATCCAGAGACCGACCCTGATTATTTTCACCACTTCCAGCTACATGTGGTCTCCCATCCAGAGATAGACCCTGATTATTTTCACCACTTCCAGCTACATGTGGTCTCCCATCTAGAGATAGACCCTGATTATTTTCTACCACTTCCAGCTACATGTGGTCTACCATCTAGAGATAGACCCTGATTATTTTCACCACTTCCAGCTACATGTGGTCTCCCATCCAGGGACCGACCCTGATTATTTTCACCACTTCCAGCTACATGTGGTCTCCCATCCAGAGATAGACCCTGATTATTTTCACCACTTCCAGCTACATGTGGTCTCCCATCCAGAGAATGGCCCTGATTATTTTCACCACTTCCAGCTACATGTGGTCTCCCATCCAGAGATAGACCCTGATTATTTTCACCACTTCCAGCTACATGTGGTCTCCCATCCAGAGACCGACCCTGATTATTTTCACCACTTCCATCTACATGTGGTCTCCCATCCAGAGAACGGCCC
>NC_088415.1:16228502-16238502 GCF_034236695.1 Oncorhynchus nerka
GTGTGTGTGTGTGTGTGTGTGTGTGTGTGTGTGTGTGTGTGTGTGTGTGTGTGCACAGTCTCTGGTTGGAGGGTCTTTACTGTATTGCTAGCTGGATCCTTCAGGCAGCTTCTAGAACACGGATGTGTTTCCTCGTGTGGAGCACACACTCACAGGGTCATATGCGCGTGTGTGTGTGTGTGTGTGTGTGTGTGTGTGTGTGTGTGTGTGTGTGTGTGTGTGTGTGTGCGATGTGTGTGTGAGTGTCAGTATGTGTGAGTGTGTATAGTCATCAGAATACAAAGCGTTCTGGGATAGGTCTCTTGGGAGACATCATATTTGATCATGGTCATAAGGAACTGTTATGCTGTATTAGACTCACGTCTTTGTTGGTGACGTCAGCTTGGACCAGCGTTCCATTCAGGCATGGCTCTACATAATGTACCTCGTCGTTGTACTAGACAAACACCACAGGGACAGAGAGAGGGGAGAGAAAAAGTCATTGGAGCAAATACTGTTGTTATATATCTGTAAGACTGACCAACACACAGATATAGATGCATGTATACACACATAAATCTACACACAGAACCGTGGGTTAAGTGGACCCTTTAGAGTTCAAGCCCCCTGAAAAAATGGCACCTGTGTGTATATGTGTGTATGTGTGTACGTGTATGTGTGTACGTGTGTGTGTGTGTGTGTGTGTGTGTGTGTGTGTGTGTGTGTGTGTGTGTGTGTGTGTGTGTGTACATGTGTGTTTGTGTGTATGTGTGAATGTATGTGTACGTGTGTGTATGTATGTGTGTATATATGTGTGTGTGTGTGTTTGTCTGTGTATGTGTGAATGTGTGTGTGTCTGTATGTGTGTATGTGTGAATATGTGTGTGTCTGTATGTGTGTTTCTGTATGTGTGTATGTGTGTGTGTGTGTGTGTGAATTATTAACCAACCGTGCTATTTATATATATCTTTTGACATTGTTTGTAACTCATTTTGTACATAATGTTGCTGCTACCGTCTTTTATGACTGTAAAGACCTTCTGGAAATCAGAACAGCGACAACTCACCTTGAACTGGATGAATAATTTATCTTTAATGAGTCGGACGAGAGGGATTTACTCCAGACACCCAGGCCCTCATCCCCGTCATTCGCAAGAGAAAGAGACGGAAAATATATTGCGGAAAGAGATCGGGGTGCCTTGTGAGGATCCGCCGACGAGTGGCTAATCTGCCCTTGCCATCCGTACTACTGGCCAACCCACAATCACTGGAAAATAAATTGGACGAGCTAAAAGCACATACAGTATATCCTACCAACGGGACATTAAAAACTGTCATATCGTATGTTTCATCGAGTTGTGGCTGAACGATGATATAATGAATTAACATACAGCTGGCGGGTTACACACTGCATCGGCAGGATAGAACAGCAGCCTCTGGTAGGACAAAGGGTGACGGTCTATGTATATTTATAAACAACAGCTGGTGCACGATATCTAAGGAAGTCTCGAGGTTTTGCTCACCTGAGGTAGAGTATCTCATGATATGCTGTAGACCACACTCTGTATTTTTTGTAGCTGCCTACATGCCACCACAGACTGAAGCTGGCACTAAGACCACACGAAATGAGCTGTATTCTGCCATAAGCAACCAGGAAAAAGCTAATCCAGAGGCGGCGCTCCTAGAAGCTGGGGACTTTAATGCAGGGAAACTTAAATCCGTTTTACCTCATTTCTATCAGCATGTTAAATGTGCAACCAGAGGGAGAAAACTCTAGACCACCTTTACTCCACATATAGAGACACATACAAATCTCTCCATTTGGCAAATCTGACCATAATTCTTTCCTCCTGATTCCAGCTTACAAGCAAAAAATAAATCAGGAAGCACCAGTGACTCGGCCAATATGGTCCGATGAAGTAGATGCTAAGCTACATGACTGTTTTGCTAGCACAGACTGGAATATGTTCCGGAATTCTTCCGATGGCATTAAGGAGTACACCACATCAGTCACTGGCTTCATCAATAAGTGCATCGATTACGTCGTCCCCACAGTGACTGTATGTACATACCCCAATCAGATTCCATGGATTACAGGCAACATCAGCAGTGAGCTAAGGGGTAGAGCTGCCGCTTTCAAGAAGCTTATAAGAAATCCCGCTATGCCCTCCAACGAACCATCAAACAGGCGAGCGTCAATACATGACTAAAATCTAATCATACTACACTGGCTCCGACTCTCGTCGGATGTGGCAAGGCCGAGAGCTGAGAGCTGCCCAGTGACACGAGCCTACCAGACAAGCTAAATTACTTCTAAATGTTTCTTCAAGGCAAGTAACACTGAAATATGCATGAGAGCACCAGCTGTTCCAGACGACTGTGTGATCACGCTCTCCGCAGCCGATGTGAGTAAGACCTTTAAACAGGTCAAGGCCTGTTTAAATTCACAAGGCCGCAGGCCCAGATGGATTACCAGGACGTGCACTCCGAGCATACGCTGACAAACTGGAATGTGTCTTCACTGATATTTTCAACCTCTCCCTATCTGAGTCTGTAATACCAACATGTTTCAAGCTGGCCACCATAGTGCCTGTGCCCAAGAACACTAAGGTAACCTGCCTAAATTACTACCGACCCGTAGCACTCGTGTCTGTAGTCATGGAGTGCTTTGAAAGGCTCACATCAACACCTTTATCCCAGAAACCCTAGACCCACTCAATTTGCATACCGCCCCAAGAGATCCACAGATGATGCAATCTCTATTGCACTCCACACTGCCCTTTCACACCTGGACAAAAGTAACACCTATGTGAGAATGCTATTCATTGACTACAGCTCAGCTTTCAACACCATAGTGCCCTCAAAGCTCATCAAAAGCTAATGACCCTGGGACTAAACATCTCCCTCTGGAACTGGATCCTGCACTTCCTGACGGGCCTACCCCAGGTGGTAAGGGTGGGTAACAACACATCCAGCACATTGATCCTTAACACTGGGGTCCCTTAGGTGTGCATGCTCAGTCCCCTCCTTTACTCGCTGTATGGCCAGGCACGACTCCAACACCATCATTAAGTTTGTCGATGACACAACAGTGGTAGGCCTGATCACCGACAAAGACGAGACATCATATAGGGAGGAGGTCAGAGACCTGGCCATGTGGTGCCAGGACAACAACCTCTCCCTCAATGTGATCAAGACAAAGGAGATGATTGTGGACGACAAGAAAAGGAGGACCAAGCACGCCCCCATTCTCATCGACGGAGCTGTAGTGTAGCAGGTTAAGAGTTTCAAGTTCCTTGGTGTTCACATCACCAACAATATAACATGGTCCAAGCACATCAAGATAGTCGTGAAGAGGACATGACAAAACCTATTCCCCCTCAGGAGACTGAAACGATTTGGTATGGATCCTCAGATCCTCAAAATATTCTACAGCTGCACCATCGAGAGCATTGGTTGCATCACTGCCTGGTATGGCAACTGCTAGGCCTCCGACCACAAGGCACTACAGAGGGTAGTGCGTACGGCCCAGTACATCACTGGTGCCAAGCTTCCTACCATCCAGTAACTCTATACCAGACGATGTCAGAGGAAGGCCCTAAAAATTGTCTAAGACTCCAGCCACCCTTCTCTCTGCTACCACATGGCAAGCGGTACGGGAGCGCAAAGTCTAGGTCCAAGAGGCTTCTAAACAGCTTCTATCCCCAAGCCATAAGGCCACTGAACATATAATCAAATGGCTACCCCCCACCCCTTTTACACTGCTGCTTACTCTCTTTATTAAACATTTATTTTGCTAGGCAAGTCAGTTAAGAACAAATGCTTACTTTCAATGATGGCCTAGAAACAGTGGGTTAACTGCCTCGTTCAGGTGCAGAATGAAAGACTCTTACCTTTTCGACTCAGGGATTTGATCTTGCAACCGTTTGGTTCCTTGTCCAACGCTCTAACCACTAGGCTACCTGCCGCCCCATGCATAAGTCTATGCATAAGTCTACTTTCAATGATGGCCTAGAAACAGTGGGTTAACTGCCTTGTTCAGGTGCAGAATGAAAGACTCTTACCTTTTCGACTCAGGGATTTGATCTTGCAACCTTTTGGTTCCTTGTCCAACGCTCTAACCAGGTGCAGAATGAAAGAGTCTTACCTTTTCGACTCAGGGATTTGATCTTGCAACCGTTTGGTTCCTTGTCCAACGCTCTAACCACTAGGCTACCTGCCGCCCCATGCATAAGTCTATGCATAAGTCTATGCATAAGTCTACTTTCAATGATGGCCTAGAAACAGTGGGTTAACTGCCTTGTTCAGGTGCAGAATGAAAAACTCTTACCTTTTCGACTCAGGGATTTGATCTTGCAACCTTTTGGTTCCTTGTCCAACGCTCTAACCACTAGGCTACCTGCCGCCCCATGCATAAGTCTATGCATAAGTGCATAAGTCACTTTAATAACTCGTCCCACATGTATATATCGCCTCAATTACCTCGACTACCGGTGCCCCTGCACATTGACTCTGTACACCCTGTATATAGCCTCCTCACATTGACTCTGTACCGGTACCCCCTGTATATAGCCTCCTCACATTGACTCTGTACTGGTACCCCCTGTATATAGCCTCCTCACATTGACTCTGTACCGGTACCCCCTGTATATAGCCTCATCACATTGACTCTGTACTGGTACCCCCTGTATATAGCCTCCTCACATTGACTCTGTACCCCCTGTATATAGCCTCCTCACATTGACTCTGTACTGGTACCCCCTGTATATAGCCTCCTCACATTGACTCTGTACTGGTACCCCCTGTATATAGCCTCCTTACATTGACTCTGTACCGGTACCCCCTGTATATAGCCTCCTCACATTGACTCTGTACTGGTACCCCCTGTATATAGCCTCCTCACATTGACTCTGTACCGGTACCCCCTGTATATAGCCTCCTCACATTGACTCTGTACTGGTACCCCCTGTATATAGCCTCCTCACATTGACTCTGTACCCCCTGTATATAGCCTCCTCACATTGACTCTGTACCGGTACCCCCTGTATATAGCCTCCTCACATTGACTCTGTACTGGTACCCCCTGTATATAGCCTCCTCACATTGACTCTGTACCGGTACCCCCTGTATATAGCCTCATCACATTGACTCTGTACTGGTACCCCCTGTATATAGCCTCCTCACATTGACTCTGTACCCCCTGTATATAGCCTCCTCACATTGACTCTGTACTGGTACCCCCTGTATATAGCCTCCTCACATTGACTCTGTACTGGTACCCCCTGTATATAGCCTCCTTACATTGACTCTGTACCGGTACCCCCTGTATATAGCCTCCTCACATTGACTCTGTACTGGTACCCCCTGTATATAGCCTCCTCACATTGACTCTGTACCGGTACCCCCTGTATATAGCCTCCTCACATTGAGTCTGTACTGGTACCCCCTGTATATAGCCTCCTCACATTGACTCTGTACCCCTGTATATAGCCTCCTCACATTGACTCTGTACTGGTACCCCTGTATATAGCCTCACATTGACTCTGTACTGGTACCCCTGTATATAGCCTCCTTACATTGACTCTGTACTGGTACCCCCTGTATATAGCCTCCTTACATTGACTCTGTACCGGTACCCCCTGTATATAGCCTCCTCACATTGACTCTGTACTGGTACCCCCTGTATATAGCCTCCTTACATTGACTCTGTACTGGTACCCCCTGTATATAGCCTCCTTACATTGACTCTGTACCGGTACCCCCTGTATATAGCCTCCTCACATTGACTCTGTACTGGTACCCCCTGTATATAGCCTCCCCACATTGACTCTGTACCGGTACCCCCTGTATATAGCCTCCTCACATTGACTCTGTACTGGTACACCCTGTATATAGCCTCCTCACATTGACTCTGTACCGGTAACCCCTGTATATAGCCTCCTCACATTGACTCTGTACTGGTACCCCCTGTATATAGCCTCCTCACATTGACTCTGTACCGGTACCCCCTGTATATAGCCTCATCACATTGACTCTGTACTGGTACCCCCTGTATATAGCCTCCTCACATTGACTCTGTACCCCCTGTATATAGCCTCCTCACATTGACTCTGTACTGGTACCCCCTGTATATAGCCTCCTCACATTGACTCTGTACTGGTACCCCCTGTATATAGCCTCCTTACATTGACTCTGTACTGGTACCCCTGTATATAGCCTCCTCACATTGACTCTGTACCGGTACCCCTGTAATATAGCCTCCTCACATTGACTCTGTACTGGTACCCCTGTATATAGCCTCCTCACATTGACTCTGTACCGGTAGCCCCCTGTATATAGCCTCCTCCTCACATTGACTCTGTACCCCCTGTATATAGCCTCCTCACATTGACTCTGTACCGGTACCCCCTGTATATAGCCTCCTCACATTGACTCTGTACTGGTACCCCCTGTATATAGCCTCCTCACATTGACTCTGTACCGGTACCCCCTGTATATAGCCTCATCACATTGACTCTGTACTGGTACCCCCTGTATATAGCCTCCTCACATTGACTCTGTACCCCCTGTATATAGCCTCCTCACATTGACTCTGTACTGGTACCCCCTGTATATAGCCTCCTCACATTGACTCTGTACTGGTACCCCCTGTATATAGCCTCCTTACATTGACTCTGTACCGGTACCCCCTGTATATAGCCTCCTCACATTGACTCTGTACTGGTACCCCCTGTATATAGCCTCCTCACATTGACTCTGTACCGGTACCCCCTGTATATAGCCTCCTCACATTGAGTCTGTACTGGTACCCCCTGTATATAGCCTCCTCACATTGACTCTGTACCCCCTGTATATAGCCTCCTCACATTGACTCTGTACTGGTACCCCCTGTATATAGCCTCCTCACATTGACTCTGTACTGGTACCCCCTGTATATAGCCTCCTTACATTGACTCTGTACTGGTACCCCCTGTATATAGCCTCCTTACATTGACTCTGTACCGGTACCCCCTGTATATAGCCTCCTCACATTGACTCTGTACTGGTACCCCCTGTATATAGCCTCCTCACATTGACTCTGTACCCCCTGTATATAGCCTCCTCACATTGACTCTGTACTGGTACCCCCTGTATATAGCCTCCTTACATTGACTCTGTACTGGTACCCCCTGTATATAGCCTCCTTACATTGACTCTGTACTGGTACACCCTGTATATATCCTCCTTACATTGACTCTGTACTGGTACACCCTGTATATATCCTCCTCACATTGACTCTGTACTGGTACACCCTGTATATATCCTCCTCACATTGACTCTGTACTGGTACACCCTGTATATATCCTCCTCACATTGACTCTGTACCGGTACCCCCTGTATATATCCTCCTCACATTGACTCTGTACTGGTACACCCTGTATATATCCTCCTCACATTGACTCTGTACTGGTACCCCCTGTATATAGCCTCCTTACATTGACTCTGTACTGGTACACCCTGTATATATCCTCTTCTCATTGCCTGTTGTGGTGGAAATTACAAGATTTTGTTATAATACTTTTATTGCATCAAAAGGTTGTTTTATGCAACAGAATAGAAGGTTCTTATAACTCTCTATTGTGTCTGTGTGAACTGAAAGTGGGCCTCTGGGAGATAACATTGACAGGAGATGTATGATGTCTTTGTAGATACCACATTCCAGAGCATGAGTTAATGCTTCTGTTCTATACTGTACCAGGGAGACATGGCTCCAGCATGGAGTTGGGGGGATCGACACTGGTCTCTACACAATGAAAACTGTTTTAACAGCAGATACTGTCAGATGCTATCTTTCATACAAATGTTATCCTTGTGACCCATTCCATAATTCTGTGTTATGTGTTATGTAGACTGAAGTTCTCAGTGATCACCTCCAGGGGAGGTTACCGACCAGCTCATTGAGTTCTCAGTGATCACCTCCAGGGGAGGTTACCAACCAGCTTGTTGAGTTCTCAGTGATCACCTCCAGGGGAGGTTACCGACCAGCTCATTGAGTTCTCAGTGATCACCTCCAGGGGAGGTAACCAACCAGCTTGTTGAGTTCTCAGTGATCACCTCCAGGGGAGGTTACCGACCAGCTGGTTGAGTTCTCAGTGATCACCTCCAGGAGTTATATAAAATGCTGTGGCTCAAACCAGCTGGTTTAGTTCTCAGTGATCACCTCCAGGAGTTATATAAAATGCTGTGGCTCAAAGCAGCTGGTTTAGTTCTCAGTGATCACCTCCAGGGGAGATTACCAACCAGCTGGTTGAGTTCTCAGTGATCACCTCCAGGGGTTATATAAAATGCTGTGGCTCAAACCAGCTCTTTGAGTTCTCAGTTCTGGGAGTCGGAAGTTGATTCCTATTTCTCTGCATTTGAGCGAGTGGCCACTGCACTGCATTGGCCACTCGAGGTTTGGCTGCTCCTGTTGCAATATAATTTGTCTGAGAAAACCCCGGAAGTAGTAGCTCCTCTCTCCCTGGAAGACAGTTTACACTACAATACAGTTAAAGCTACCGTGTTGCGGGATTATGAGTTGGTGCCTGAAGCTTACAGGCAGAGCTTCAGGAACCACAAAAAACCCTCTCACCGTACTTTTGTTGAGTTTGCTAGGGACAAAGAGTCTATGTTTAATTGCTGGTGTTCAGCCAGCAAAGCTAATATTCGGGAGTTGATGCTGTTGGAGGATTTTAAAAGCAACCTCCCTGATAGAATTGTAGTTCATTTAAATAAACAGAAAGTGGCGACATTGGCCCAGGCAGCAGTGTTGGTAGATGAGTATGCTTTGACACAAGACTGTCTATGGTGCACTTCAATTTGAAGGCCGAACAGTTACGTCATCAGTGGCTCGTTCGGGTCGCTTTTCCTCCGATGACCCTAAGACTTCGCACAAGATCCGTGAAGATCCAGTCTTTGGCTCATCCATTGGACCAAGTTATTGATTCAGCATTTGGGAAACCGGATCCTATCTGTGCTCCGTTTATCTCTGCTGGTTGTGTTTCCTTAACTGGAGAAGAAGTTGATCAAAAGCCCATAAAAATCTTACGAGACACTGGGGCGGCGCAGTCAGTAATCATTACTGATGCTTTACCCTGGTCGCCTGAAATGTATTGTGGCTCGCATGTCATATTACAGGGTAGAGACAAAAGTACCTGGAAATAAATTCCCAGTAAATGGTAATATTCTCTGCCTCTGTCATCCTTATCCGCACCTACAATCACATACCTCTTTCACTCCATGGGGAGTTGAGTGTAGCAGGGTGTTGTGTTCCCTCCTCCAAGAGGTGTGCGTAACAGAACATTACAAGATTCAACAACTGAGACATAAAATGAACAAGTTCCATAGACTTGTGACTAACAGACATGGAATAATGTGTCCCTGAACAAAGGGGGTTCAAAATCAAAAGTGACAGTCAGTATCTGGTGTGGCCACCAGCTGCACCAGATTTGCCAGAGATGTTACCCCACTCTTCCACCAAGGCACCTGCAAGTTCCCAGACATTTCTGGGGGGAATGGCCCTAGCCCTCACCCTCCGATCCAACAGGTCCCAGACGTGCTCAATGGGATTGAGATCCGGGCTCTTCTCTGGCCATGGCAGAACACTGACATTTCTGTCTTGCAGGAAATCATGCACAGACCAAGCAGTATGGCTGGTGGCATTGTCATGCAGGAGGGTCATGTCATGATGAGCCTGCAGGAAGGGTAACACATGAGGGATGAGGATGTCTTCCCTGTAACGCACAGCGTTGAGATTGCCTGCAATGACAACAAGCTCAGTCCGATGATGCTGTGACACACCGCCACAGACCATGACAGACCCTCTACCTCCAAATCGATCCCGCTCCAGAGTACAGGCCTCGGTGTAACGCTCATTCCTTTGACAATAAACGAAAATCGGACCATCACCCCTGGTGAGACAAAACTGCGATTTGTCAGTGAAGAGCACTTTTTGCCAGTCCTGTCTGATCCAGCGACAGTGGGTTTGTGCCCATTGGCAACGT
>NC_088415.1:16243502-16253502 GCF_034236695.1 Oncorhynchus nerka
CATATAGTAACATACACATTCTAACATACATATAGTAACATACACATTCTAACATACATATAGTAACATACATATAGTAACATACATATAGTAACATACACATTCTAATATACATATAGTAACATACACATTCTAACACACATATAGTAACATACACATTCTAACATACATATAGTAACATACATATAGTAACATACATATAGTAACATACATATAGTAACATACACATTCTAACATACATATAGTAACATACATATAGTAACATACATATAGTAACATACACATTCTAACATACATATAGTAACATACACATTCTAACATACATATAGTAACATACACATTCTAACATACATATAGTAACATACATATAGTAACATACATATAGTAACATACACATTCTAACATACATATAGTATCATACATATAGTAACATACACATTCTAACATACATATAGTAACATACATATAGTAACATACACATTCTAACATACATACAGTAACATACACATTCTAACATACATATAGTAACATACACATTCTAACATACATATAGTAACATACACATTCTAACATACATATAGTAACATACATATAGTAACATACATATAGTAACATACATATAGTAACATACATATAGTACCATACATATAGTAACATACACATAGTAACATACATATAGTAACATACATATAGTAACATACACATTCTAACATACATATAGTAACATACATATAGTAACATACACATTCTAACATACATATAGTAACATACATATAGTAACATACATATAGTAACATACATATAGTAACATACATATAGTAACATACACATTCTAACATACATATAGTAACATACATATAGTAACATACATATAGTAACATACACATTCTAACATACATATAGTAACATACATATAGTAACATACATATAGTAACAAACACATTCTAACATACATATAGTAACATACATATAGTAACATACATATAGTAACATACATATAGTAACATACACATTCTAACATACATATAGTAACATACATATAGTAACATACACATTCTAACATACATATAGTAACATACATATAGTACCATACATATAGTAACATACATATAGTACCATACATATAGTAACATACACATTCTAACATACATATAGTAACATACATATAGTAACATACATATAGTACCATACATATAGTAACATACATATAGTAACATACATATAGTAACATACACATTCTAACATACATATAGTAACATACATATAGTACCATACATATAGTAACATACACATTCTAACATACATATAGTAACATACACATAGTAACATACATATAGTACCATACATATAGTAACATACACAGAGTAACATACATATAGTACCATACATATAGTAACATACACAGAGTAACATACATATAGTAACATACATATAGTAACATACACATAGTAACATACACATTCTAACATACATATAGTAACATACACATAGTAACATTCATATAGTAACATTCATATAGTAACATACATATAGTAACATACACATAGTAACATTCATATAGTAACATACATATAGTAACATACATATAGTAACATACACATTCTAACATACATATAGTAACATACACATTCTAACATACATATAGTAACATACATATAGTAAGATACATATAGTAACATACATATAGTAACATACACATAGTAACATACACATTCTAACATACATATAGTAACATACATATAGTAACATACATATAGTAACATACACATTCTAACATACATATAGTAACATACACATAGTAACATACACATTCTAACATACATATAGTAACATACATATAGTAACATACATATAGTAACATACATAGAGTAACATACATATAGTAACATACACATTCTAACATACATATAGTAACATACATATAGTAACATACATATAGTAACATACACATTCTAACATACATATAGTAACATACATATAGTACCATACATATAGTAACATACACATTCTAACATACATATAGTAACATACATATAGTAACATACATATAGTAACATACACATTCTAACATACATATAGTAACATACATATAGTAACATACATATAGTAACATACATAGTAACATACATATAGTAACATACACATTCTAACATACATATAGTAACATACATATAGTAACATACATATAGTAACATACATATAGTAACATACACATTCTAACATACATATAGTAACATACATATAGTAACATACATATAGTACCATACATATAGTACCATACATATAGTACCATACATATAGTAACATACACATTCTAACATACATATAGTAACATACATATAGTAACATACATATAGTAACATACACATTCTAACATACATATAGTAACATACATATAGTAACATACATATAGTAACATACACATTCTAACATACACATTCTAACATACATATAGTAACATACATATAGTAACATACATATAGTAACATACATATAGTAACATACATATAGTAACATATATATAGTAACATACACATTCTAACATACATATAGTAACATACATATAGTAACATACACATTCTAACATACATATAGTAACATACATATAGTAACATACATATAGTAACATATATATAGTAACATACACATTCTACCATACATATAGTAACATACATATAGTAACATACATATAGTAACATACATATAGTAACATACATATAGTAACATACATATAGTAACATACATATAGTACCATACATATAGTAACATACATATAGTAACATACATTAAGTAACATACACATAGTAACATACACATTCTAACATAAATATAGTAACATACATATAGTAACATACATATAGTAACATAAACATTCTAACATACATATAGTAACATACACATTCTAACATACATATAGTAACATACACATTCTAACATACATATAGTACCATACATATAGTACCATACATATAGTAACATACATATAGTAACATACATATAGTAACATACACATTCTAACATACATATAGTAACATACATATAGTAACATACACATTCTAACATACATATAGTAACATACACATTCTAACATACATATAGTAACATACACATTCTAACATACATATAGTAACATACACATTCTAACATACACATAGTAACATACACATTCTAACATACATATAGTAACATACATATAGTAACATACACATTCTAACATACATATAGTACCATACATATAGTACCATACATATAGTAACATACATATAGTAACATACATATAGTAACATACACATTCTAACATACATATAGTAACATACATATAGTAACATACACATTCTAACATACATATAGTAACATACACATTCTAACATACACATAGTAACATACACATTCTAACATACATATAGTAACATACATATAGTAACATACACATTCTAACATACATATAGTAACATACACATTCTAACATACATATAGTAACATACACATTCTAACATACATATAGTAACATACATATAGTAACATACACATAGTAACATTCATATAGTAACATACATATAGTAACATACATATAGTAACATACATATAGTAACATACATATAGTAACATACATATAGTAACATACACATTCTAACATACATATAGTAACATACATATAGTAACATACATATAGTAACATACACATTCTAACATACATATAGTAACATACATATAGTAACATACATATAGTAACATACATATAGTAACATACATATAGTAACATACACATTCTAACATACATATAGTAACATACATATAGTAACATACACATTCTAACATACATATAGTAACATACATATAGTAACATACACATTCTAACATACATATAGTAACATACATATAGTAACATACATATAGTAACATACATATAGTAACATACACATTCTAACATACATATAGTAACATACATATAGTAACATACATATAGTAACATACATATAGTAACATACATATAGTAACATACATATAGTAACATAAACATTCTAACATACATATAGTAACATACATATAGTAACATACATATAGTAACATATATTTCTCCTCTCTTTATCACCACTCCAACTTCTTCTCCTCTCATCTCTTCTTCTCCTCTCATCTCTTCTTCTCATCTCTTTATCACCACTCCCCCTTTTCTCCTCTCCTCTCCTCTCCCCTCCTCTCCTCTCCTCTTCACTCTTCTTCTCCTCTCCTCTCTTCTTCTCCTCTCTTTATCACCATTCCCCCTTCTTCTCCTCTCTTCTCTTCTTCTCCTCTCATCTCTTCTTCTCCTCTCTTTATCACCACTCCCCTTCTTCTCCTCTCATCTCTTCTTCTCCTCTCTTTATCTCCACTCCCCTTTTTCTCCTCTCCTCTCCTCTCCTCTCCTCTCCTCTCCTCTCCTCTCCTCTCTTCTTCACCTCTCATCTCTTCTTCTCTCATCTCTTCTTCTCCTCTCTTTATCACCCTCCCCCTTCTCCTCTCCTCTCTGTTTCTCCTCTCCTCTCCTCTCCCCTCCTCTCTCCTCTCCTTTCATCTCCTCTCCTCTCCTCTCTTCTTCTCCTCTCATCTCTTCTTCTCCTCTCTTTATCACCACTCCTCCCTCTCATCTCCTCTCCTCTCCTCTCTCCTCTCCTTTCATCTCCTCTCCTCTCTTCTTCTCCTCTCATCTCTTCTTCTCCTCTCATCTCTTCTTCTCCTCTCTTTATCACCACTCCCCCTTCTCCTCTCCTCTCTGTTTCTCCTCTCTTACTCTCCCCTCCCCTCTGCTTCCTTCTCTCTTCTTCTCCTCTAGCTTTTCTACCTTTTCTTCTTTCCTCTTTTCCTCTCATGTCTTCACTTTTCCTCCTCCACACCTTCTCTCCTCCTTTCCCCCTCTCCCCTCCTCTCTCCCCTCCTCTTATCCTCTCTCCTCTCCTCCTCCTCCAGTCTCCATCTGTCACTCCGTTTGACTAAACGTTCCCTGTTTGTCCCTCACTCTGCCTGAGGGAGACAGCTCTGGCCAAGCTAATTACAAACACACACATGGACACACACACACACACACACACACACACACACACACACACACACACACACACACACACACACACACACACACACACACACACACACACGAGTATACATTGCTTGTTTGCGTGTGTGCATACTGCATATGTGTGGACATACTTGGGTATGTGCTTGTGTACATGTTTGTGTGCGTGTGTTTGTGTGTGCACGTACCCACACAAAAACACACGCTTGCATGCACACACACACACACGCTCTCTCTCTCTCTCTCTCTCTCTCTCTCTCTCTCTCTCTCTCTCTCTCTCTCTCACACACACACTCTCTCTCACTCTCACTCACCTGGGTACTGCCTGAAGAAGCCCTTGGCACTGCCAAAGTACTGCCATATGAGGGATGGGTCCCTCTCAAAGTTATCCACAAACACTTTATTCAAGGCTTCAGACCAGTAAACTCCATTTACTATAGCTGAGTCTGAGAGAGAGGAGGAGAGGAGAGGAGAGGAGAGAAGAGAGTAATGGAGTTAGTAACTCCTATCAGTTCATGAACAGGATTCTGAATGATTGAATGAGCCCATTCAGCATATCGTTTATAAAACTGCATCAAATAATGTTTTGTAGCAGAATGTGTACTGTTTTGAATTTGACCATAATTCCTAAAAGCTGAATCTAAAGTCAAATATGAGACAATAGACAGACAATTCAGAAAGACATGATAGATAATATGAGATAAGAGAACACAACATGATAGAGAAAAAGGATAGAAAAGATGAGATAGAGCAGGGTGGGGGAGAGAGATAGAAGCAGAGATAGATAGAAGCAAAGAGAGAGAGATAGGGGCAGAGAGAGATAGAAGCAGAGATAGATAGAAGCAAAGAGAGAGATAGGGGCAGAGAGAGATAGAGGCAGAGAGATAGAGGCAGAGAGACAGATGGAGGCAGAGAGAGAGATAGGGGCAGAGAGAGAGATGGGGTAGAGAGAGCGATAGGCAGAGATAGATAGAGATAGAGGCAGAGAGAGATAGAAGCAGAGAGAGAGAGAGAGAGAGAGTTAGGGGCAGAGATAGAGATGGAGGCAGAGAGAGAGAGAGATAGGGGCAGAGAGAGAGATAGAGGCAGAGGCAGAGAGAGATAGAAGCAGAGAGAGATAGAAGCAGAGATAGATAGAAGCAAAGAGAGAGATAGGGGCAGAGAGAGAGATGGAGGCAGAGAGAGAGAGATAGAGGTAGAGATAGATAGAGGCAGAGAGAGAGAGATAGACATGTACTGTATGTACAGTGGGGCAAAAAAGTATTTAGTCAGCCACCAATTGTGCAAGTTCTCCCACTTAAAAATATGAAAGAGGCCTGTAATTTTCATCATAGGTACACTTCAACTATGACAGACAAAATGAGGAAAAACAATCCAGAAAACCACATTGTAGGATTTTTTATGAATTTATTTGCAAATTATGGTGGAAAATAAGTAGAGAGAGAGAGAGAGAGAGAGGCAGAGAGAGAGAGAGAGAGAGAGAGAAATAGAGAGAGAGAGGCAGAGAGAGACACAGATTATTTTATTTCACTTTTGTTTATTATCTACTTGCTTTATCAATGTTAACATATGTTTCCCAAATTGAAATTGAATTGATAGAGATAGAGGCAGAGATAGATAGAGATAGAGGCAGACTGATACATAGACAGGAATAGTGTTTGTGGGTATCAGTGTGAGTGTGTGTGAGGTGTGTGTGTGTGTGTGTGTGTGTGTGTGTGTGTGTGTGTGTGTGTGTGTGTGTGTGTGTGTGTGTGTGTGTGTGTGTGTGTGTGTGTGTGTGTGTGTGTGTGTGTGTGTGTGTGTGTGTGTGTGTGTGTGTGTGTGTGTGTGTGTGTGTGTGTGTGTGTGTGTGTGTGTGTGTGTGCGCGCGTGTACCCCTCTCTCCTTGCTGATACTGAAATGTGATGAAGCACATCCACCTTAGATTACTAAAACCTCTTTTCAATTTGCAGGCTGAGGGAGTCTTGGAGGTGATTTGCCAGTGGAGCCCTATCGGCTAGACAGACAGCATTATCACCTCTACCTAGTATCAGACCTGGGAGGGAGGAAGGCATGGAGGGAGAGAGAGAGAGAGAAAATATATATATATATATATATATATATATATATATATATATATATATATATAAATATATATATATATATAGAGAGAGAGAGAGAGACAGAGAGAGACAGAGAGAGAGAGAGAGAGAGAGAGAGAGAGTGAGTGAGAGAGAGAAAGAGAGAGAGAGAGACAGAGAGAGACAGAGAGAGAGAGAGAGAGAGACAGAGAGAGAGACAGAGAGAGACATAGAGAGAGAGAGAGAGAGAGAGAGAGAGAGAGAGAGAGAGTGAGAGTGAGAGAGAAAGAGAGAGAGAGAGGTGGGGGGCACACAGAGGGCACACCTAAGCGATAATGCCCAAGATATTATGATTTTACCATGACACAGACTGATCAGGTGAATCCACTTCAATCAGTGTAGATGAAGGGGAAGAGCCAGGTTAAAGTAGGAGTTTTAAGCCTTGAGACCATTGAGACATGGATGGTGTATGTGTGTATGTGTGCCATTCAGAGCCTTTGAACGGGGTATGGTAGTAGGTTCCTTCCAGTGTAAAATACATACTACCATATATATATATATATATATATATATATATATATATATATATATATATATATATATATATATATATATATCCTCTAACGACACACTTGTGGCAACTAAAACACACCGTTGTACCAGACATCCAGAAAGCCTGGATGTCGCCCGAGAGGAGTTTCCACAGCATCCCAGTCACTTCTGGTGTACATTAACGTCTATTAGAATCTAATCATATCCACATGAGAGGAAGAGGGGAATTTACCCCTTCCTCCCTCTAAACTTCCATTTCCATTTAAATTCATCTCCACTAATACACTCTAATCAGAGGAGCTTGAACGAAATGGATTAGATTAGACAGAGCGAGAGAGAGAGAGATAGAGACAGAGAGAGAGAGAGAGACAGAGAGAGCGAGAGAGAGAGAGAGAGAGAGAGACAGAGAGAGAGAGAGAGAGAGAGAGAGAGAGAGAGAGAGAGAGAGAGAGAGAGAGAGAGGGGGAGAGAGAGAGGGAGAGAGACAGAGAGAGACAGAGAGAGAGAGAGAGAGAGAGAGAGAGAGAGAGAGAGAGAGAGGGGGAGAGAGAGAGGGAGAGAGACAGAGAGAGACAGAGAGAGAGAGAGAGAGAGAGATTGACACAAACGCAGAACAACGACAAATTCATGAGAAGTTGAATGGATTAGAAAAAGCTATAAAGGACCATCAAAATCCATTGGTCTCCCCAATAACTGACCAGGAGCTCTATAAGAAACTTCAGGCTCTGAAATGTATAAAAGCATGCGGACCTGATGGCATCCTAAATGAGATACTCCAACTTGGTAGTGCAACATTTCAATTGGCTATATTAAAACTGTTAGATTTGATCCTGAGTGTAGGTTATTTCCCTGACATCTGGAATCGAGGACTCATAACCCCAATCTTTAAGAACGGAGACAAATTTGACTCTAACAATTACAGAGGCCTTTGTGTGAACAGTAACCTGGGGAAGGTTTTCTGTAGTATTATAAATGTAAGAGTTCTCAACTTCCTTAATAAGCACAATGTCTTGAGTAAAAGCCCAATTGGATATATACCAAAACATCACACAACTGATCATATTTACACCCTACACACCCTGATAGATAAACATGTCCACCAAAATAATACCAAAATATACGCTTGCTTTATTGACTTCCAAAAAGCATTTGATTCTATTTTGCATTCAGCACTGTTCTACAAAGTTATCGAAAGTGGTGTAGGGGGTAAAACATATGACATAATTAAATCAATATATACTGGCAATACGTGCAGCATTTAAATTGGCAAGAAAATAACAGAATTCTTTAACCAGGGGTGCGGCCTTCGTCAGGGTTGCAATCTGAGCCCTGCACTCTTCAATATTTACATCTACGAATTGGCCACTACTCTACAAAAATCCTCAACGCCTGGTGTTAGTCTCCACACTTCAGAGCTTAAATACCTACTCTTCGCAGATGACCTATGCCTGCTGTCACCCACAGCACATGGCCTACAGCAGAGCCTGGACCTGCTAGAGCAGTACTGTCAGACCTGGGCCCTGGCAGTAAACCCCAAAAAGACTCAAATAATGATTTTCCAGAGAAAATCCAGATCTCAGGGAATTAGACCAAAGTTCTCAATTGGTACAACATATATAGAGTACTGCACACACTACAATTACTTAGGTTTAAAAATATAGAGTACTGCACACACTACAATTACTTAGGTTTAAAAATAAGCTCAACTGGACACCTTAATGAGGCAGTGAATGAACTGAGAGAAAATGCACGCAGGGCATTCTACACCATTAAAAAACAAATTCAATTGAAATACCTATTAAAATTTGGCTAAAACTAATTGAACGTGTCATTGAACCAATTGCACTTTATGGCAGTGAGGTGTGGGGTCCACTTTATGGCAGTGAGGTGTGGGGTCCACTTTATGGCAGTGAGGTGTGGGGTCCACTTTATGGCAGTGAGGTGTGGGGTCCACTTTATGGCAGTGAGGTGTGGGGTCCACTTTATGGCAGTGAGGTGTGGGGTCCACTTTATGGCAGTGAGGTGTGGGGTCCACTTTATGACAGTGAGGTGTGGGGTCCACTTTATGGCAGTGAGATGTGGGGTCCACTTTATGGCAGTGAGGTGTGGGGTCCACTTTATGGCAGTGAGGTGTGGGGTCCACTTTATGGCAGTAAGGTGTGGGGTCCACTTTATGGCAGTGAGGTGTGGGGTCCACTTTATGGCAGTGAAGTGTGGGGTCCACTTTATGGCAGTGAGGTGTGGGGTCCACTTGCAAAACAAGATTTCATCCAATGGGACAAACACCCCATTGAAACCCTGCATGCAGAGTTCTGTAAGATTCTCCTACATGTCCAGA